>NC_051163.1:33137949-33355578 GCF_013339745.2 Dermacentor silvarum | reverse complement strand
CGTGCTGGAACAATCATCCGACGCCTTCCAAGTCAGCCGAAGTATACTGCCTAACAAAATTTCTAAAGCTCAAAGTCGTTCAAAAAAATATCCTCCAACAAATGAAAATTAATCAACACAACTTAGAAAAACGTGCCGGGAAAAAATAAGGACTCCTGTTAACAAAACACGACTTTCTACGCACTCTCGCAAAAGCGCAGGTCATCAACTTGCGCAACCTGCGCGTGACCTTCTAAACTATTGCAACCCTGACACTAAGTCTATAGCTGACACCAAGTGTACAGCTGTCGTCGCGTAAACCCACCCCTTTAATCTGTGGGTCAAACCCGAGCCGAAAAGGCTAACAACTTAACAACACTGCGGTATTCTTTACGCCTGTAAAACATTCAACACGCATCTCCCACAAAATGAATACAAAAGAAGAAAAAATCCTACCCGTCTTCCTGTTTTCTCTGTTTTCGGGCCTCAAACGCACGCCTTTCTTTCAAACGCACTCGAGGGGGTCGCGCATTCCGGGGATTTCGCAAGGCGCCGTCGCGAAGAAGGCAAAAGCCACTAATTCGCCTGACACATCCGGTAGCTGCGACTTTAGGACAACCGCCTCCAAGTACGGGGAGGGAGATACATTGACAGACCCGTGCGCGCACTTTCCAGTTATCTGCTCGGCAGACTCCTTTCTTTTCCCCTGCGAGTGATCGGCCATTGTAACAGCCTACAGGACGCTTCCCTTTGTCCCTCTGCCTACTATGCGTTGTACGAGATGCGGTTAGGCGACGTTCACCACGCCTGAATCTTCGCAAAACTCTCCTTTTCGCGACGTGCGTCACGCCGGTCCCTGACCGCAGCAAACGCCTAAGCTTGGGGTTTACCCTCCTTCGCTTTTTCACGCTCTCTGTCTGGACTCTGACCCTAGCGAATTTGCCCCTGTCGCTTTGGCGCTTCGCATGTTTGATTCCAAGCGCCTCGACCGCGTCCGCCGTTCTCGTTTTGCGCCTACGCCTTTTCTGTTTGGTATGCTTCGTAGAGTCTGCAGTTTCGGCACACGCGCTTGAAATTTCCTTGCCCCTTTGGGTTTCACAGCGCGACTGCCGTTTTAATAGAGCAGGACCAGATTTGACCTTTGAGCAAGTTAGCTCGTCATTAAGTCTATCTTCAGGTGGCCCAGCTCCATCACTGCCGTCGATAGCATGCCAAACTTCTCGCTGGCCTTCGAAGTCGGCCTCTGTTTTCAAAACAGCCTTACTAAATGGCGAAACAAGCGTTCCTTCGCGCTTGTCAATGTTTCCGTCAACTACTGGCACCACAGCCCTCTCAGCGCTGTCTGAACTAGCTTTGTTGTTCTCATCCTGGCCTTCGCAGTCCGCCACGAATTCTAGGGCGGGAAAACCACAGCTCTCTTCGGTGACCGCATTCACCTCGCTTCCGGCTACTAACCCGTCTAACTCATCACTGCTTACAGCTGCCTCTGGAATCGTTCCATGGTCCTGTGACCGCTGCTCAATAGGGAACGCGCCTATCAGTCTCTGAGTCGCCTCACGTGCTTTCGCCCTGAAAGCTCCCTTGCTGGTGGTGGATTTTCCCGGTTCCCTCAGCATTTGCTCCGACCTATTCGAGAAGCAATGCGTGACCTTGTCTGGCAGGCTGGCCGCCGTCGTACACACTTGGCCTAAAGGGCCTTCCGTTTCTGGTGCGGGAAAACCGCCGCTCTCTTCGCTTTGTGTGTGTGCCACTTGCATCACACCTTTTCCAGAGCTTTCTACACTAGTCATCTCAGTGCTACTGTTACTTTCGACAGGCTCGGCTTTTTCACTCTCATTTGGGCCTTCGAAGTCGGCCTGCCATGCTACACCAAAGCGCCTGAACAAAGCCCTCTTAGCCCTGCCGTAGTCGCGCGCTTTCTCCTCGGACAAGCAATGCATAAAACACGCGCCGACACTAAACGGAAGAAGTGCCCCTAATCGCTCGGCCCACGAGTCCCGGCTGACACCCTCTTTCTCACACACTCGTTCAAAACCGGCGAGGAAATTAACAATACCCTCGTCTGTCTCGAAAGTGTGGAGCTGGCGTCGCGCTGTCCGCCATCTGAGCATCTGATTTTCCCGTTCAAACTCTTTCATCCTAAGAGCGTGCCGTTGCGCTGCCTCTTGCTCGCGCCTCTCGCGAATTTCGGCATCGTGCCTGCGCCTTTCTGCTTCTTCACGCTCGCGCCTCTCGCGCTTCTCTACAGCTTCAAGCTCGCGCCTCCTGCACTCCTCTGCCTTTTGCTTTCTTTCCTCAATTGTCTCCCAAGCCTCATCAGCTTCCTCGACCGTCACCTCTTCTTCCTTCATGACGTCGAGAACCGCTTATCTCGTTTTTGCGGAGTCGACCGAAATGCCTAACTCCTCGCAAATTAGAAGGAGGTCCTGCACTCTGAATTTCTCCATAGCGATCTCGTTCGCCTTCAAAATTCACCCTTCCTAAAATTCGCTATTTAAAGAAGGTGAATTTCCCAAAATGGTGCCCGCCAGAAAACACACAGTTACTCTCCTAGCAACTACCTACTTGTACTAGAGAGTTCTGGCGACATGAAGCGCAAACTCCGGCACTAAGCCCGTCCTTTTCGCTACCATCAGGAGATCGCAGAATTTCTCTCTTCGTTCCTTCCTTATGAAACAATTTTCCTGGCCTCTCCGGCCTTCTCCCAACTCACTTCCTGATGCTGTAAAAGCTCCAATTGTTGACTTTTGCCTACCGCAGGGCCAACCAAAATGCCCATCGGCTCACAACTTTTGAGGAGTCCATGGATTTCATACTTATCCGTATTTACAGTGCACCCTGTGTTTCTTCCCCTTAGTAACTTAGCCCACGAGACACTATATTCTTGGTCTGCGAGATGAAATCACTAACAAAACCAAACACCATTAACGAATTAGTCACCTGCGCTAATGAGTCTGGCGAAAAGAGAAGCAAACACGTAGCACTCACCACACCGATGTAGCCAACGCAGGCCGATCCCATAAGCTGCCAGCCACTGTTGCGAATGGTGATGGTCCGCGCGGCCACGAAGGTTTCATGTATGGTGCCGTGCCAGGTGCCAAGAGGAGGAGTTATCCAGGGAGATTAGAAAACTGTTTTATATACACTGTACATGGTATATTACAGGATGGGCTCCATGATATTGGAGTCGTCTACGTGCTAACATCTTTGCATGTGGTAGCGTTTACATCTCCGAGCGTTCTACATGGTCGAGCGTGCTCTACATCGTCAAGCGTGCTCTACATGGTCAAGCCTCAAGCGTCTCTCACAACACTCAAGTCCCCTCTTTTATCCCTTTCGTTTCCCTCTTTCACTCGACGAGGGAATACACTGTAGTTCTTTTAGCCAATGACAGTCTTTGATCAGGTGGCCATATCCCGCACGTGATGTGTCGTCGTTTCCCGCCGGGCTCCGCCTCCAATCTTGTTAGGTCGCCCCCGAACACAGGCAGCGGTTGACACCTTGGGAACCGAACGTTGATGTCGTTCCCCCGGGATTGCCAGACGCGGGCCCCTTTCAAGATTCGCCTCTCCATAGTGGTCAGTTCGCGGAACCAGGTAGGGCGGTGGCTGTCTCGAAAGGGCGCCAGTTTGGCGCGTCGCAACCGGCGCCGGACCTCGTCGTGGTTCGGGCGGCGCTGGTAATTCACGGAACCGCACCAAAGGGCGACGCTGCCGTTTAGCGACGCATGAGGTAGCCTGGAGACCAACTGCTAATCCCTCAGTCCCAGGTGACGGTTCTCGGCCGCGAGAAAGGGCGCCAGGTTGGCGCGTCTGAGTCGGCGCAGGCCTCCTTTGTTCCGAGGGACCGCCAGACACAACATTACACACTACTACTACGACGACGGGGACGGAACGGGTGCCGCTATAAGGAGCTTCGCCCCTAAAAAGTCGTTTTTTTTTATATTTTATGAAGGATATGAGCGCTAACAGGAAACATTCAATATAAGTGAACAGGTTTTGTCACATATGCTTTCTTTTCTCGGAAACAGTCGAGATGTTCGTGTGTTTCTTTTCATCCTTTCGCCAGGGTAGCAATGCGGGCTTGTTGGTAACGCGTCTTGGAGGGATGACAGTAGCGCGATTAAAATACAGGACAAAAGAAGGCACACAGGGACACACACGGCGCTAACTCCCCACAATGTTTATTATCGAAGACCAGGCCGTACTTATACACTCAGCTATCATGAGCCTCAGCCACGTGAACAGTTAAACACTCAAAGCGAAAGTTTTCTTATACCATGATATCGTAAGGCATGCGCAAAAATTTCAATTCTGTATCAGAGAGAGCCAATGACGGTTTACTGATGCAGGATTTCCCCCAAGGCAGCAATCTGTTCAGCTTCTAAGTCTAGTAAATTCGCGCTTATTTCTACCAGTAATGGTTGTTGACTCATAAAGAGGGGAACAATGATGCAGCTTATAATTAAGGTAGAGGAAAACCCATCTGACGCAACTTTGTCGACCTTGTTTTTCTGTTCAAGGAGCCTATCAATAATGCATCTACCCGATGTAATACTTTCCACAGGAAATAATAGTTTAGTAACACTTTCGTGTGTAAAGTGGCCACACGAGTGAATAAGGGAATAAGAAAGCAGCCGCACCCATGGTCTTCTCGGGGAATCGGAGATACCATGGGTGCATTCAGGGAAACCTGTAGGCTGGCGTAGATATCGTCCTGAGTTTCAAAGCAGCGAAGTATTCGATGAGCCCCACCCAAGTTCCTTTCATTTTTCGAGAATGTTTAGAGCTTCTAATGGTGGTACCAGCCTGCGCTCTTTTGTTGGATAAATAAAAGACCACTTTATGGCTCCACGGGAACCACAAGGCCGTGTGGGCACTATGGTTGTGGTTCTGCTACCAGAAGAAAAAAAAATGAATTGTTTTTCCGTGCGCTCGTCCTCAAGGAAGGTGGCGCCACCACGGGGTCTTACCGTGAACCCTCCGAGGGACTCGCGATTACTGCATTTTGGGGCACTGAAAAGATGCGGGCAACTTGTCTTTATCAATGCCTTTCCCATATTGCGAAAGCTAGACCTATATATTTCGCGAAAGCAGACTTGTGTTTCAATTCGAAATAGTAGCACAAAACGCTAAAAATAACACCAAGTGAAATTAGGCATGCGCGTTTGACGCACTCGAAAGGGGTTTCAAGAGATCAAAAGCACGCAGTGGCTAACTTGTTGACCACGAAAATGTAACCAGGCGACGGCATACCTGTTGGCTGCGGCTTCGAATAAACAGCCCAGCTCTATTTCCTAAAGCATGGTGCGTACCGGATTAGGCTTGCCGACGATAAGGAATACGGCTTAAGCGGGAAAAAAAATCAAGAGCAAGCCGGGATTGCTTCCAAGTAGCAGCAGCCAAAAGCTACACCGTCGACTTCTGACATTTTCGCGTGCACCAAGTCAGCGCTCAAGAGCTGATTCCTTAAAATATTCCGTCTCTTTACTATTCTGAGGAATGCAAGAAAAACAACTAGGAGTAGGTGAACAACTTTTTCAAATACGAATCGAATACGAATAGCCCAACGCAGACGCCTATTTTTACTGCACGAATATTTATTCAGGTGTAATTAGGTACCAAGCCTGTTCTGACTATCGCAAAAACAACAGCTTTCGGCAGAGTTTCCCGCTATTGAGCCTATTGAGCGGCAGCTGTACGTACTATCTTTGAGGTGACGTATTGGGGGGAAGGGGGGGGGGGGGGGCAACAACAAAAGCAAATGTTCTGAAAAATTGCAAAGAGGATCTCACCCTCAAGATAGGAATGTTCTCTGCCTCTTCAATTTAGCACACGTTATTTTGGACCCTTCTTTCTTAAGACCAATGAAAGACAGCCTCAAATATCACAATGTTGCTTGTAGGTGTACAATCAGTGATCCCACAAATCTAATTAACTGCTTGTCACTGCCACATGTCGAAGCGGAACTGCATCAACGGCATAGTGTTCTTCATATTCACTCCGAGAAAAAAACATAATTATTATATAGCTCGAGAATGCATTTTACTCATTCCAGTCTACGTTTCCGAGATGATAGTACAACTCAAGAAAACCGTGTTTCTGATAAGCACAACTGCGTCTGTCAGGAGCGAGAGCGATCATAAAGAGCGGGACACTTCGATTGTTTAAATAACAATTAGAGCCGGATTCCAGGGTCAGCGAAGACGGACCCCTGTTCCAATTGTGTAAGGGATGGTTCTCAGAGTATGCGAATTATTATCCTATATTCTATGCATGCATCATGTTCTTATATTTTACTAAATTCTGCATACCTTTACTGATTATCGGATACTTAATATATATATAAGGACTTAAGCCGCCATTTTCTCGTTTTTCTTTGCAGTTAGCAGAATTGTTCAATGATCACCTGTGGCACGTACCCAAAATCAATTTCTTGAGTTCGATAACTCAAGTAGGTTGACAATACTTTCACAAAAATTAAGCATCCGCAATTTAAACATTGCATGTATTTCTAATACACATCTTAAATAATGACTGTAGGGCACACAACTATTTACTAGTTCACTGCAGTGAGCAGTCTTTGCCTGAGCTCGTTGTATGTCCAAAGAAAGACGAGGGCTTAGGAATAATACACTGATATAGATGTCAGCGAACAAACCAAACAGGTGGAGCGCGTTTGTCTATCCTTTCTCTGCAATTTTTTTTCCGTTGTTGTTTCTTTTTATTCAGCCATTTCGTTTTCAAGTCTTGTTCATTTGCAAATTATTTTAAAAAACAACCAGTGGGGAGATTATTACCGTCAAAATTAGGTAACCATGCACTAAACTGATACTTACTTTTGTGACAAAATTACTTTTTCAATGCTGAAGCTAAACAATGAATGGCACGACCACGTTCCCTCCCCCGTTTTATTAATGCATATCTGGAAACTGGTGTCGTCATCAGAACTTGTTCCTAGGTGACACGCCTTACAACTCATTGGTCAATTCAAGTATTTAGCGTGAATCATTTGTTGAAAACTTGGGAAGCAAAAGTTTCGCAATGTTTTACCATTGTTGTGCTTTGACCATCAGACCGGAATTTCACGTACAACAACGGTGTACCACACAAAAAAGGTTACCACGTGTCTCTTCGTGCCCATTTAGCTTCGCTACAGTTGAGAGAGTGGGTTACAACAACCTCAGAGGGGAAAAACAAGAGGAAAAGACAGTGCGTTCCTTTTTCCTCCTGTAAAAAGCTCACCCCTTTTTTCTACCGTACTCATTCTCTTTCGCCACCTTCGCTGGTCACATAGTTGGCCACATCCCATGCGACCACGTGACTGTTTGGAAGTTCTTCCCCCACGACAATATATCCAATGAGTGAACACGTACCGAGGACCCTCCTCGCTTGACCCCCTCCTATTTGCGCTCTCGAACCTGGCGCACATAGTGCTGAGAGCCCTGCCGGGCTACAAAAACCGCCGCAACCTTGTCCGGAGCCACACTTGCTTCATTAGTAGGTGACGATCAAACATCGTAGACACGTCGCAGGCAACCTCGGTTCACCTACTTTAAGCCATCGCTGTGACGATCCGCCGCCGGCTGACCGAAGAACCACTGCTGTGGTATCGAGACACACTAACGCGATCTTTGGAGATCGTGGCCAACCTGGCCAACGAGAACCGCGGCTCGCCCAGCTACGTTCTTCAAGGGTTTGACTGCTACTTCCTGAACTCGCGATCCGTCACGTTTGCGGAGCCGCTACCAAGCGTCCGCATCTGTGCCAGCTGCTCGGCGGTTCCTGCCAGGGCCGGGCAGCTTCCTTGCGGCCACACCCTGTGCGAGTTACGCGAGTACGACGCCTTCGTCCGTGCCGCAGTGGCAGCACAGTGTGACCAAGACGACAGCGCAGTATAGCCATGCACCAGGGCGGCGCTTGTCCACAGGACGGGACCCCATTTGCCGAAACCCAGCTGAAGGTCCTGACCTTCTCCCTAGAGCAGCTGCAACCAACATGTCGCCTTCTGCGTCAACTCACGCTTCGGATGCGCATTCCAGGCCCAGCTGAGACGCCTGGAAGAGCACTGCTTCACCGAGTGCAGCGTCCGCCGCGGGATCTGCCGCCATTGTGAACAGCTGACAACATCCTGGCATGTGATACTCAGCAGCATTCTACGCGCTGCTTCCAATTGTAGCGGCGAGCATCGAAGCAGAAGACTGCCCACGAATCCGCACCACCAGCCACTAGTGCAGAGACTCTCAATTACGCACAAATTCCATGAAGTGCACTTGTAGTTTTACATCTCAACCTATGAATAAACAAGCATGTTCTTTTCTTCAACACAGCCTTTGATTGATGATTGCACGCGTGCTGTGATCGGCCTGATACGGCGTGAACACGAGCGTGACTTTAGTTTGCTTCAGTATAGAACACAATACGCTGTGGAGTATTTTGTTTCGGCCTAAATGTTAATGCGGCTCGAACTGCTAGAATACGTTATACGTGTGTTTAACCAATGTCAAGAGAGCACAAGTTCATGCGCTATGCCATTTGAGCAAATTCGGAGAAGGCAAGGGCTGGTGGGATTAAAGTATGTAAGTGAAATAAGGACCACATGAAACTTGTAATAGTCTCTTAACTTCCTGTTACAGGAGTCATTTTGCCATGGCTCTCAATGAATGAAACGTCGTCCACCTCTTGAGGAAATAGTGGCTATGTTGCAGTTGGAAAAGTGTCAGTCCGTTACGAGGATTGTAAAAGAAGTTGCACACGCGTTTGAAAGTGTTCGTAAGTAAAAACCCTTAGGGTAGAATTGTAGGGTATAGAAAAATCTCATTATTTTCATGGGGAGCATGGCACAGGTCACAAAGAGGCTTAATCGATAGCGCCATATAAAAAGGGCAAATATAGGAACGAGAATGGAACTATCAAAAATACGGCAGCATTGCTTAGTGTCCGTGGGGAAATTTTCAAGAAGAACTACTTCCTCAGATGCGCTCTAAAATGCCCTAAAACTGTATATAAGCAGGTTAATAAACATTTCAAGTTGTAACATTCGAAACTAGAAAAGAATCAGTGTTCGAACTGATTTTACATGGCGTTGGAAAACTACTAACGAAATCCAGAGTATTTAATTGAACGCCTTGATCGAACCCTAGAACACGCGGGAGCTGGCAGCGTGTGCTGAGGCATCGCCGCTCGATGAAACGCTCGAGGTGAGGCCTTCCACGTCGCCCGAAGCCGATGTGAGGCGCCTAGTTCTCCGCGCCACCGCAGTGGCGCCACCGCTCCGGGACAGGCGCGCGCGGGTGGGAGCGTTCCTTTGCGGCGTCCGCATGCTCCGCGTTTGCATTTTATTGACGCGAGAGTTGTGATTTCAGTTTACAAAATATAAAATCAAATCTCAACGCCGCCTGCAAGGATATCAATATACCCAGGAGTCGGTATTGGGCCGCTAATGGGCTCACATAGGCCTGAACGGCGCACCTTTGCCGCTGGTTTCGAGCCTTATGACCATCGTTCAAGAGAACTGCCGTATTCTTTATCCAGCGGCAGTAGTGCTGATGCAGCGGGCGCTTTTGTCAAGCGTGCTGATTTACTTCCCTCACTTGATGTGCATGTTTGCCGGTTAAAAAAAAAAGAACGTAAACGAAACTTCCTACGAATGCGCCTATAATGACATACTTTCGGATTTTGTGCTAGATTTCTCTGGTTTCATCTTTCTAGAAAAACGGGGTAGATAGCAGTTTATAACGGATCGTACATTCAGCCACATTTCCGATGTGTGGCATACTTATGTAAAGACGACGCAGTGAAAAAAAGTTGTTCAGCGTGAACAGAGCAATTGCAATGGTGAAAAAAGACCGAGGGAGGCTGCGTCAGTTGCTTTCTTTATTTACGCGATGTGAATCCATGAAAAAGGGCCTCGTTCAACGGCTTTAAAATCGTACTACCTTCCGTGGCATAGGCTTGTAGTAGAGTTTTAACCGCTCCACCATGCAGTTTGCCAGTAGCGGCTGTAACAATTTGCTTAGAAACATCTTACACAGTCCCGCGGTGTGCCCGTCGGCCGAACACACCAATTAAAGACCTCTCACTCGGGTCCCAAATTGCCACTCGTTCCCTGTCGCGAAAAGTTTATCAGCCATGCTTTACGGTGTTCTACGTCCCACGGAAACTCGTGGTACTGGATTAATGGATCTTGCGTTAGTAGCCCACAGCGGCACGAAAGAGTTGCGCGCCATAGCGCGACATGTAACACGACAAGCACCTCGACACATCTATTCCACCACGTGCGCGGACAAAGAGCGTGCAAGCGAGACATGAAATCTATCGCTTCACTTTTCCGCCCGTACTTCGCCGCGCCACGTGACAGGTCGCACCTCGCGCGTTTCATCGAGCGGCCATGACTGATAAAAGAAAATTACATCCGGAGGGCGTCATGCGTTTTCTTTATCGTCCATAACCTTCGCTATATGGACAGAAAGTCTGAAGCGATATCTCCAAGACGGTTGTCTATGCAGCCGATTCTTTTTTTCCTGTATATACCTGTGGGTGCTAAGGATGGTTTCATAGACTAAATTAATCAACCAGTGAAAAGATTAGCATTCGTATTCAGGTACCTATACCTGAATACGAAGGTTTTTTTCACACGCTTTGGAGCAAATGAAGAAAGGCGCCTTTCTTATTATTTTCAGAAAGATATGAGCGCTAACACTAAACATTCAATGTAAGGGAACATGATGTGTTACATGCGTTTTCCTTTCTTGGAAACAGTCAAGTTGTTCAAGAGGGTTTCTCTTCCCCCTTTCCACGCCCACTTTCCCCATATTTTTTTTTGCTCCCACAGTTAAACACTCAGCCACGTGACCAATTTTGAGTCACCCACCGCACGTTGTGACAGCCAATCAACGACAACGTCTCGAGGCCCCACCACCTTTCCTTCTCCCCCTCACTTGCGTTCTCAAGGTGGTGCCAGAGAGAAGCTTGCAGGCTATAAAAGCTACCCCGATCCTCTCGAGGTTTAGTTTCACGACCGAGAGGTTAGGAAGCCTGGTAAACTTCATTCGCTGCGCTCAAATCTCGTTGGTACACGTCGCATCACCCGGAATCGCACCGCATCGCAGCAGCTTCTGACCTGCCGATACCATTTAGCGAAGCCCAGCCCCGCCACATCGACGTTCAAGCATCAGCCTTGTCATGGAGCGACCAAAGCCAAGGCGCAACCACCACCACATCGTCGGGGCAAGGGAAGACAAGCATGCTACTTCACATTGTGCGGTTCGTGGCGCCTCGGCGAATCGTTCTGTACGCTCCTCAGACAAGAAACCTATTTTCAAAGACGGAGGCAATCGGCGCAGAAGGAAGCCTCGGGCGCGGTTTGCGAAGCCCTTTGACGTCTCCCAGAAGCACGATCAAGCAACCCACGGCGATGTCATCCTCGTGGTTACTGGCAATCTCATGAGTGCTGAATGGGCGACTGGAGGGTCAACGGCGAACTTTGTTGTATGCTGCACGGAAGCTGCTGCTAACAGCGACATCCATCACGCAAGCGAAACTTGGCGGCCTCTCGCGACTCACTACGCGTGCTACCAGAACCCCTATCAAATTACTTACCTGCTGGCAGGATTTGATTGCTCCTTCCTGGACATGCGACGCGTCTCACTTATGGAGCCTTTGCCGACAGCTTGCGTCTGCGCCATCTGCTGTGTGCTCCCTGCTAAGATCATGCCCCTTCCTTGCGGCCACGCGGTGTGCTTGGCGTGCTGGTATAACCCCTACGACAGCGCCGACAAACCACACCAGGACAGCAAAGCTCAAAGCATGTTCCGCAGCGGGGTGTGTCCCATGGATGGAGTCCCGTTCGCCGATCCTGAACTGGAGGTTGTGACCTGCCCGAAGGGCGTATACAACAAACTGGTCGTCGGCGTCAACAACGTCTCCGGCTGCCGGTCCATTGTCAAACGCGGACATCTGAAGGCGCATTGCCTTCATGAATGTCGTTTCAACCCCATGACTTGTCTTCTCTGCGGAAGAGACGACATCCCCGAGTGCATGACCGAGCAGCATTTCCTGCTCTGCGCAAGATGGTAGAGTAAATTTTTCCTCCGACACATGAGAGAAAAGAACGGTGGCTACAGCTACAAGTTCTTTCGGCTACGGTCAACGCCTTTGAAGCAGCCTTGCAAGTTCTTGCGGTAGTCCGACAATAAAGAAAAATGCTCTTTTGCATTTACTTGGCTTGAGTGATTATTGCACGCGTGTTCTGATTGCAGGCGGCTGCTTGCACTCGTACATGACGCGAGTTTACATTAGGATATCGCAGTCATTAAACCAGATTGTTACAGGCAACACGGTATTGTGACTATATATATATATATATATATATATATATATATATATAGGTACCTTAGTTTACTTAGACTGCACGTAAGAAGCAGACGCCTAGTACAGAAGCATTTGTAAGCGTTTGTTGGGTGACAGACATTGCAATGATGGACAATCTCGTATGGTATTCCCTTCTCATCAAAAAAAAAAAAAACACATGAGTCATTGCGCTCTCTGAAGGTGGATAACCAGGAAAGCTGTTTAGCACACGACGCACAGCTCACACTGAATGGAGAGCGGAAGGGAATTAGATATGCAAGCGCTTGGAACGCCAATAAATAGAGGGCGGTGCGAACGTGGACATGGCGTAGACGTTTTTAGAAACG
Source organism: Dermacentor silvarum (assembly GCF_013339745.2). Lineage (NCBI taxonomy): Eukaryota > Metazoa > Arthropoda > Arachnida > Ixodida > Ixodidae > Dermacentor > Dermacentor silvarum. The sequence goes on along the minus strand of NC_051163.1, from coordinate 33,342,902 downwards.
TTTAATTAGCATCTACCTACAAAAGCTTCTACTGAAGCTTTTGCATGGAATCAAACGATTTTGCCTGAAATTCAGGAGCTGAGCTTTTTAACACGCTAAACAAAAATGCCCGGCAGCCTACCCATAAACAGCTTTGGTGTAAAATGGCGGTGACTGATAAAGTCGCAGCTCGTTAAATGCAACTTTAAATTGAGGACTGTAGTCCAAACTTGGGATTGCGAACTATCGAGTGTACTCCTTAATTTCAGTTTACGCTTGTTAATTACGAAGAACTTCAGTTTTATCGGCGACACCGTGGTCGGTATACTTTTGCTCGCGGGTGTATATTGCCCTCTATCCATTTTCCTTTTTGTTTGCATTCTTTCTGTTCAATAAACTCCACCTCTATGTAATCGAGAACGCAATCAATTGAAACGAAAATTGTACTGATGGTTAAAAAATAACTAGCTTCGCCGTAGCAAAGTATAGAATGTGTTTGCGAGACTCAACATTGCCCTTGGGTTCGAAGTATGCCGAATTGTGGCTGCCCTGGTCGGTATCGCAACTTCCTACACCTTAGCCACACAGCTACAGCGGGGGGTGCAAAAGAGTTTATTTGATGCGCTGCCGTATTGCCATCTACACTCTGCGCTGCTTTAATTCGGCTTCGTGCCTATACTCTCTGCGTAAGTTGCCCGGCTGACAAATTCGCGTGGCGCATATTTTTCACAAATTGGGAAAACGAACGATACCGTACTTTGAAGGTAAATTTTTCCCAATTTGTCGTCAACCATGGTGTGGGCACGGCGAGGCGGCAGGACCAATGCTGCTAACGAAATCATCGCTGTTTTTACTCCAAGCCTTGTCCCCAGCCTCCGGCGGAGGCCGTTCTGCACAGGATCATCAACCCTCGCCTGCTCTTCCCCTCACCAACGACGTCACAGGATCTGGTCACAAAAAAAAAAAAAAGGCTTCGATGGTTCTTCAGCATTGTGCATGGCGGGGCGGCAGCAGCAAAGCTGCTAACAGAATCGTCGCTTTGTTTTGTCCAGGTTTATTCGAGTACTTCTACCATACGAAGCGACGACCGTAACATGACTGTGTCAGTTGGTATACCCCCAGGTAAAAAAAAAAAAAAAAAAAAGTTGCATCACGAGCGCCAGTTTCTCCCCTGGTGCTTGGTAGGCCATGCTTCTGTTGAAAAAAATAAAGCCTGCTGTTATGGCAACGGTTTTGCTGATGCGCGAGTGGCAGACGGCCATGTCGCTCATCTGCAATGCGCTCGACGAGTGTGCGATTTTCCCAGCAGACGAAAGAGGAAACTCTTTCGAGTTCCAACGCCAGAGATAGACAGCACAATAATGACGCTAGAAAAGGATAGGAACACAACTTTCTTGAGGAAAGAGAAAACAAAAAACAGAACGCACAATAGTTTCAGCGTATTATATAAAGAAAGCAGGTGACAAGTGTGTCAGATGTCCATCTTTGGCGCTGCTGGAAAAAAGAATTTACGTTTCTTTCCAGGTGCCTAGGCACGGGAACTGATTCAGCATACAATCTTATGTTTGAACTGACTGAAATATGCAGTCTTTTGTATTATGATGCGTGCATGATGTACCTTATACGCACTGCATAAAATATACGATCAGTTGAAATAAACGCCAGCTGGAAGTTCAACGCCGGTCCTGTAGTATGTGTTCCTTTCTTCTTTGTCTTTAGCGCGTTTTTATGATAACTGTGGATGAACCACTTGTACTTCCCTAAGATGAACGACGACTGTCATGCACTGTTTCATGTTTCCAAAATTGCTGTTGGGTAGCATGACGTCACAGTTAAAAGCGCAAAGCTGTCTTTACCTTCAGTTTTCACATGCTACTTTAGTGTGGCCTTTATGTGTAGTTAACGCACATTCGGTAAAACGACCATGGCCACACAATATTGATGAACTGATTGGGGTCTCGTCGATCAAAGTGGGTTCGATAAAAAGTCATTGCATGGAACGTCATGGAAACCACTGGTTCATGGCGTTTTTCAATTAATTTCGATTTCCAGAATATGAGATGCCCGTGTGCCTTCTATTCAGTGCTAAAATAACAAATTATAATGAAAAGCACCCCCCGCCCCGCCCACCCCAAACATAAACAGGAAAAAAATAGTTTTATATGAGACCACGAGATTCACGTGGTCACTTCAGCACTATTGTCGATCAGGTTTTCTCGGGTTGAATTTACCGGAAAAAAATAACATATAAAAACAGTCGCATCTCACCTGAAATTTTTAACATTTTCTATCACCTTGATCTATTTTTTGGTTTGTTTGGAAATGACGACACCCTTCATGAGCGAATAAATTGAAGAAGGCTTGCTGGAAAGTTCTCGTCATCCCAACAAGGCTTTCCACAGTGAGACTGAGATAACTTTTCACATGAGGCTGTTATTTGATAAAGGTTCTAGCGCTAACGATATCAGTAAATCTTTGCCGTACAACGCAGTGATATACGCTGCTCTGGATGCCCGCCCAGATTGCCATTTCCATTCACAGGCACAAAAATGCCACTCATTCCAGGGAGGGTTTCAATGGTTTGGTTGCCACGATATGATCACGAGCGGTCAAGAACAGTTCCTCCAAATAGGAAAGCAGTAGTCATGGCACTGGTCTACGGAAAATAGTGCTCTGCCAAAAGAAAAAAAAACATTTGTCTAGATTTCGCATATCGATTTATTACCTAAGAGATTTGACAGCATGTCCTTTTTTTTTTGCTCGTTACGGGAACTGATTCAGCATACAATCTTATGTTTGAACTGACTGAAATATGCAGTCTTTTGTATTATTTGTATTTTGCAAACAGGTTTCCGAAATATCTATGTATGTTTGAAGACCTTCCTCAGCTGCGCCAGGCTTTGGTAGTGTGCAGGATGCGTTAGGACAAACCACCACTACAACTGCTGAGGGGGGTATGCAATGCTTTTTGGCCTTAGAGTAATGGTAGTAATGCTATTTTAGAGTAATGGAGAGTAGTGGTTAATTTGGCAGTACGCCGCCGCGCTTAGCAGTGCTGCAACAACATTCAAATCAGTTGCAAGGTTGGGTATTTTATATACTAAAGGATGGAGATGGGAAGCGCTACGTACTTCATTGTTTTCAGTAGCGCCTCATCATCAATTCTGTGCTTCGTAAGCTTGTTTCGAGCTTGTTCTTTACTGAAGCGTATTCTTTTTTGTGTGTTGTATGCACTATTCGCTTCGCTTTGCTGAGTGTATGTAACCTCTGCCTTACGTGGGTATTATGCATTGATGATGATAGTTTTCTGTCGACGTTACGCCACGAAGAAACCTCTGGATGCAAGCCACAGACAACTTCGCTGTAAAAATATTCAGTAGCACTGGAAGCGCACCAAGCTTGCCATTTCCATTCACAGGCTCAACAATGGCGCAGTCATTCCAGGGAAGGTTACTTCCACGGTTTGGTTGCCCGTATATGATCATGAGGGGTCATCAACACTTCGTGTAAGTAAGAAAGCAGCAGCAGCCATGACCTCCTCACGTTCCAGGAAACCTGGCTGTAACAAAATGAAACGAAGAAATCGCAAGCTCACCTCCAAGTGCATTCCATTTTACGAGAATGTTTAGGCAAAGCTGAGGGGTGGTAGCAGTGTGTGCTCCTTTGTTGGTCAGACACAAAGAGCCCTGAAGACCAGGCCGTAAATTGAACCACGGCAATGGCTTTGGTGCATGTAAGGATGAATTGCATCCTTTTGCTGCCGGTCCCGCTGAAGTTGACGACACCAGATTGTTTGCTCGTGGTGTACTCACAGCCCAACACCCCCTCCCACAAAGGGTAACAAAGTCGAGAATAAGTCTGCGCGTGGTCTAAAGTCTCTATTATCAAAGTACGAATAAAGAAAGGAGGGATTTCAAACCATAAATCAAAGGGGGAGGCCCAAAGGGAAGTTTGGGGTTATGACTGAAAGGGGGAACAATGGGAGTACTGGTGTTTGGTTATTTTCAGAAGTGGAGATCACACGAAACAGGAAAGTATTCAGGCGCATAGGTAGCTGCGCCTAATCCTGTGTGCCTGGATTGCTAAAAAAGCACGAAGTGTTCAAGTAATGAAACAATCAATCAAGTTTACTGTCAACCTGTCAAGTTACAGAAAGATGGACTGTGACAAAAAGCTGCTTTTCAAAACAGCTTGACAGCCCCATAGAAATATTTCTTCACTCTCTGCAATTGCAGACTGGGGTAGTGTGGACTGGCGCCAAGAGTGTTTGGGCAAGGAAACTGAGTTCTTGCAATCTGTGTTTGATAAAGACCACTATAATTAAAACTGGTAGGAAATAGAATGCGTCACGTATGTCCTGGAAATAAAAAAGAAGGGAAGTAACATGCTATATATACTACAGAAGTTGCAAAAATTTTTAACGAATAAATAAAGGAAGAGTTAGCTGGCTATGATAGTAAATAAGGACACGAGGTTTGTGATAAAATACAAAGAAGTATACATGGAAATAAAAGAAATACGTATATCAGTGCTGGGGTATAGAACGCTTCTGGTCTAACGAGGTGTAAAAGCACAACAATGCATAGTTAAAAAGTAAAGCAAGATAACAAAACACTGGCGCTATGCGCAGCCTACGACTTGCCGAAGTGATAGCAAATTCCTGCGATTTGTGAAGCGAACTCATTCGCTACGCTAACACAAAAATACCGCTGTAATATATATATATATATATATATATATATATATATATATATATATATATATATCTTTTTCAACGACGAATGTGAAATAAACGAAAGTGAAACTTAAGGTGTGTCGGAGATGGAAAATAGAGACTGTCGTATATCATCCGCAAGTCTAACACACTCCAACCAACAGGTACAAATGCCTGTATAGGCGCTCTTGATTGTATTCGCTATACTAATCGCACAAATATAATCACACTAGCCCTGGTTAATATAACCGTCTGGTCTTTTAATGGGCATGCACAAATTGCCTTGAAATAAGTGGTAGAAGTGAACCGTGTTTGTACTTCCACTACATGGGACAATATGTCGTATCTCACGTGGTTTGTTCGTGCACTAACGACGCCGCTGGAGCTTGTACAATACGCACACGATACATTCGGCAAGCTGAACGAGGCATCTTGTTTATACTTCAGACAAATAGAGGAAACGTTATCGATGATGTACGTACATAGATAAATGTTTCTGGGTCAACTACAGCCTTCACAGTTAATTACTGATCCAAGCGCTAAACAGAGTCATCTGTTACGAGGGGCGTATAATTTACCTGTCTGAACTCCAGCAAGTAGATAAAAACCAATGAGATAAATCTCAATGCCGAGAACTAAATTCTTTAATCGAGTTCTCGAAAAAATTATATCTAGCCAACCTTTTCAAGCGTAGGTGTGCATTACCGGCAACAGAAACCCTCGATGGAAGTGGTCGAAAGAATTAGGTTCGCTGGAAATTATATGCGTTTCTGAGCAAGGCCAAATATTTGTGCTTTATTTTATAAACGTCATAATTAAATTCAAACTATGATTACAATCTACCAAAAAGCACTATTTCGTGATAAACATAAATAATAAAAGTGATTGAAAAGTCGCCGCAGCACCCGGTAGAAGATAGATATTCAACCATCAGTTCATTCCGGTGATGATCGAAGACGTCATGCGTATTTAAAACGCAATACGGAGGAAAAAGCTTAGTCAGTGATTTTATATACGTTTCTGATTTCTCTATGAACACGCGGTGTCAACTTTGTTGCTTTTGAAATTGCGAAGCATCCAATTATGCGCAAGTTTTATGTCTGTGACGAATCTTTATGTCCGCCAAAGATTAGTTAATATATGACGAACAAATTGCTCGAATTTTCACACCTTGTCTGTCGATTGGGTTGGCCATGTGGAATGTTTTTTTTTTTAAGGTAGGAATTCGTCACAGCCCAAGGAAAGTGCAAGTAAGATGTCCTACTCAAGCCTGTGCTGTAGTTCTTTAACATTATGGAACCTTGATGCTTATTACCGATTATTCTTTCTTTTTTTAGAACTGCCAGCTGCTTGTAGCATTTCCTTCTCATTGTAATTGCTCATTGAGTATTGTCTTAGTGAAACTAATTATGATGCAATTAGAGGGAGTGAATAAGCAACAACTGAAAATGTAGGGAGGTCGACAACTCCATAAAAAAGAGACCCTATCATGAATCGTTACATCAAAGGTTGTTAATTATTGCGCGAAGAATACACTTGATGAACGTAGAATAACAAAATGGCCAAAAATTCACCACAACCAACATGTTTAAGCAAGCCATTAAAACGTGTACCACCAAAACGTCACGTATTAATGAAAAAGCGACCAGTCCCTTCCTTTTTCTTATAGACTTCCATTGACAAAATTATTTTCCCAAGTAAAATCAATAGGCAACTGATTAATTTAGCAGGTAAAACACGATTACTTAAAGTCAAGGACACAAAGAGAGGACGAGGCAGGAAACTCGCACACACATGTTTTCTCTGCAATTGTTTTCTGTTGGAAACGTTCCTTTTTATTCAGCAAATTTGTTTTTAAGTTTTGTTCATTTGTAAATTATTTTAAAATAAAGACCAATGTGAAGATTATCACCGTCAAAATTAAGTACGTCAAAATTAATTAAGCACTTTCACTGACAACATAAACTTCCCAACAACAGAAAACGGTAGAAGAAGAATGAATTTGGCATGATGCACAGAATCAAAAATGCGAAGGATATAAATTCAGAACGAGTCAGGAAATCCGCACACAATCACCCGTTTTATTTCGTGTGAAAGGTGTCCGCACAATTCGCCAGTTTTCTGGTTTCCTTTATAGTCCAGAACCTTCACTATATGAACGGCAAGTGTGAAGCGAGCTCTCCAAGACCGGTTGTTTAGGCACCCGATATTTTTTTTTCTATAGATACCTGTGGGTGCTAAGGATGGCTTCATAGACTAAATTAATCAACCCGAGAAAAGATTAGCATTCGTATTCAGGTACCTATACCTGAATATGAATGTTTTTTCACACGCTTTGGAGGAAATGACGAAAGGCACCTTTCTTATTATTTTCAGAAAGATATGATCGCTAACGCGAAACATTCAATGTAAGGGAACATGATGTGTTACATGCGCTTTCCTTTCTTGGAAACAGTGAAGTTGTTCAAGAGGGTTTCTCTTCCTCCTTTCCACTCCCAATTTCCCCATATTTTTTGCTCCCACAGTTAAACACTCAGCCACGTGACCAATTATGAGCCACCCACCGCACGTTGTGACAGCCAATCAACGATAACGTCTCGAGGCCCCACCACCTTTCCTTCTCCCCCTCACTTGCGTTCTCAAGGTGGTGCCAGAGAGAAGCTTGTAGGCTATAAAAGCTACCCCGATCCTCTCTAGGTTTAGTTTCACGACCGAGAGGTTTGGAAGCCAGGTGAACTTCATTCGCTGCGCTCAAATCTCGTTGGTACACATCGCATCACCCGGAATCGCACCGCATCGCAGCAGCTTCTGACCTGCCGATACCAGTGAGCGAAGCCCAGCCCCGGCACATCGACGTTCAAGCATCAGCCTTGTCATGGTGCGACCAAAGCCAAGGCACAACCACCACCACATCGTCGGGGCAAGTGAAGACAAGCATGCTACTTCACATTGTGCGGTTCGTGGCGCCTCGGCAAATCGTTCTGCGCGCTCCTCAGAGATGAAACCTATTTTCAAAGACGGCGGCAATCGGCGCAGAAGGAAGCCTCGGGCGCGGTTTGCGAAGCCTTTTGATGTCTCCCTGAACCACGACCAAGCTACCCACGGCGATTTCATCCTCGGGGTTACTGGCAATCTCATGAGTGCTGAATGGGCGACTGGAGGGTCAACGGCGAACTTTGTTGTATGCTGCACGGAAGCTGCTGCTAACATCGACATCCATCACGCAAGCCAAACTTGGCGGCTTCTCGCGATTCACTACGCGTGCTACCAGAACCCCTACCAGGTTACTTACCTGCTGGCAGGATTTGATTGCTCTTTCCTGGACATGCGGCGCGTCTCATTCATGGAGCCCTTGCCGACAGCTTGCGTCTGCGTCATCTGCTGTGCGCTTCCTGCTAAGATCATGCCCCTTCCTTGCGGCCACGCCGTGTGCTTGGCGTGCTGGTACAACCCCTACGACAGCGCCGACAAACCACACCAGGACAGCAAAGCTCTAAGTATGTTCCGCAGTGGAGTGTGTCCCATGGATGGAGTCCCGTTCGCCGATCCTGAACTCGAGGTTGTGACCTGCCCGAAGGGCGTATACAACAAACCTGTCTTCTGCGTCAACAACGTCTTCGGCTGCCGGTTCATTGTTGAACTCGGACATCTGAAGGCACACTGCCTTCATGAATGTCGTTTCCACCCCATGACCTGTCTTCTCTGCGGAAGAGACGACATCCCCGAGTGCATGACCGAGCAGCATTTCCTGCTCTGCGCAAGATGGTATAGAGTTGTTCCTCCGACACATGAGTGAAAAGAACGGCGGCTACAGCTACAAGTTCTTTCGGCTATGGTCAACGCCTTTGAAGCAGCCTTGCAAGTTCTTGCGGTAGTCCGACAATAAAGAAAAATGTTCTTTTGCATTTACTTGGCTTGAGTGATAATTGCACGCGTGTTCTGATCGCAGGCGGCTGCTTGCACTCGTACATGACGCGAGTTTGCTTTAGGACATCGTAATCATTAAACCCGATTGTTACAGGCAGCATGGTTTTGTGACTATATATATATATATATATATATATATATATATATATATATAGGTACCTTAGCTTACTTAGACTGCACGTAAAGAGCAGACACTTAGTACAGAATCAATTTTAAGCGTTTGTCGAGTGACATACATTGCAATGATGATTATCTCGTATGGTATTCCCTTCTCATAAAAAATGCAATCGGAAAGGGGAAAATTAGGGGTGAAATTACTGCATAAGCACAGGTGTAAGAAACCGCTCCATCTCAAGAGATACTGATATGCATAGTTTATAAGTTGATAGAAGGTGCCTCTACACATTTTCGCTCACCTGAATCGCGAATATGAAGGCCTAGTGAATTTCACGTACCCTTTCGTCAATCTATTTGTCCACAACTTCGCTATCTTCAAAACTAGGGGTGCATTTTCACTAGGAGCAACGACTTGCCATGTAGCTGCCTACAGACCCGCGCATCAGGTTGGCATCCTCTCTTAGGCGGCCGATAGTACATCACCTTGACAGGCCGATGTAGCGGTTAACCCAGGATAAACAAATGCAGTAGACCACTCTCGTGGAGTATTTTACATACTTTTGCAATGTTTCATCCCACAGCCAAGCTCGGAAATGCAGTTTGAGTTTACGGGCTCACAGAGGGACCCTAGCTTATACCGCGTGCTGTAAATAGACGCTTGACACCCGCTTCTCCAACAATTATTTTTATTCGATGCGACACCTAGCCAACAGGAGGTATAGCAGAAATCTTCTCCTCAGGTTCATCCTCAAATGTGGCTTGTCTGGCACTTCTTTCTTCCTTTTTAACATCTGCAAGAATCGACTCCACTACGCCTGAGATCAGGTTGTCAGTGAAACCTGCAACTTCGCATTGAAAGCTGTTTTTGTCCTGCTGATGGCAAGACCTTGAAAGCCACGCATTCATGCATGTTTTTGCTTTAGCCCGCCTAAAATGCTTAGAATGTGCGGAACTTAAAGTGAGCAGGATTTTTCGAGAGCGAGAGTAATTCCTCCGGCAGACATGTTTCGGCATAACCAAAAGTTCAAAATCTAAACACCTGTTATTCGCGCAAAACTGTGTTGTCGATTCCATGGTACGAAAGAACAAAATCTTTAAAGATATTTTCCACATTCTGCCGGGTGTCACGCTGCTCTGCACGAAATACCACTAAAGAATCTTCAACAAATCGGAATACCTTAAAGTAATTTGTCTCACCAAGGTCAGCCTTAAGGCACCTGTCATAAAGAGCTAATAACATATCACTGACGACTGGGGCCAAACACGACCTAATGCACGCACACTATTTTTGTATGAACCAATAATACATTGGTTTGGGCGAGTTGCTTCGTCTTGACAGTTTTCATAAAAACGCCCTAAAGACGAAGACGAAAGGAACGCACACAACACGACGGGCGCTCAACTTCCAACTGGCGTTGATTTCAAACGACCACCTATTTTATCCATCGCATGCCATGCCGTACTAATCACCGGACCAATTACACCAAAAGTACTTCAGATGTTGTGTACGAGATGCCCTTATATAGATTGTGGACGCGTTTATTCAGGACAAACTGGCCACAGCTCCAACGACAGAGCTACACAGCACAATAATGACGCTAGAAAAGGATAGGAACACAACTTTCTTGAGGAAAGAGGAAACAAAAACAGAACGCGAAATAGTTTGAGCGTATTATATAAGGAAAGCAGGTGTCGAGCGTGTCAGCTCTCCATCTTTGGCGTTGCTGGAAAAAAGAATTGACGTTTCTTTCGAGGTGCCTAGGCACGTGAACTAATTCAGCATACAGTCTTATGTTTGAACTAATTGAATTATGCAGTCTTTTGTATTATGCATGGTGCGTGCGTGATGTACCTTATGCGCACTGTATAAAATAGACGATCGTTTGAAATAAACGCCAGCTGGAAGTTCAGCGCCGGTCCTGTAGTATGTGTTCCTTTCTTCTTTGTCTTTAGCGCGTTTTTATGATAACTGTGGATGAACCACTTGTCCTTCCCTAAGATAACGACGACTGTCATGCACTGTTTCATGTTTCCAAAATTAATGTTGAGTAGCATGACGTCATAGTTAAAAGTGCAAAGCTGTCTTTAGCTTCAGTTTTCGCATGCTACTTTAGTGTGGTCTTTATCTGTAGTTAATGCACACTCGGTAAAACGACCATGGCCACACAATATTGATGAACTGATTGGGGCCTCGTCGATCAAACTGGGTTCGATAAAAAGTCATTGCATGAAACGTCATGGAAACCACTGGTTCATGGCGCTTTTCAATACTTTTAATTTCCAGAATATCAGATGCCCATGTACGCCTCTATTTACTGCTAAAATGTAACAAATTATAATGAGAAGCACCCCCCCCCCCCGCCCGCCCCAAACACAAACACAGGACAAAAGAGTTTTACATGAGACAACGAGATTCACGTGGTCACTTCAGCACTATTGTTGATCAGGTTTTCTCGGGTTCAATTTACCGAAAGAAACATATAAAAACAGTCGCATTTCACGTGAATTTTTCAAACATTTTCTATCACCTTGATTTATTTTTTGTTTTGTTTGGCTGGAAAGTTCTCGTCATCCAAACACGGCTTTCTGCAGTGACACTGAGATTGACTAAGATAACTTTTCACATGAGGCTGTTCGGCGATATCGGTTCTAGCTCTAACGATATCAGTAAATCTTTGCCGTACAACGTCGTGATACACGCTGCTCTGCATGCGCGCCCAGATTTCCATTCGCAGGCACAAAAATGCCAGTCATTCCAGGGAGAGTTTCCATGGTTTGGTTGCCCGGATATGATGACGAGGGGTCAACAACATTTCCTGCACATAGGAAAGCAGTAGCAGTCATGGGACTGGTCTACGGAGAATAGTGCTGTGCCAAAAAGAAAAAAAAAACATTTGTCTAAATTTCGCATATCTATTTATTACCTAAGAGATTTCACAGCATGTCCTTTTTTTGCTCGTTACTTATCAGGTTTCCTGAATAAATTTCCGAAATATCTATGCATGTTTGACGACCTTCCTCGGCTGCGCCAGGCTTTGGTAGTGTGCAGGATGCGTTAGGACGAAAAAGTTGGCTTCGCACTCCGGGCGCTGCGAAAGTGTATGTTCAGTGAAGCTGTTGAAAACCACCACTACGACTGAGCTTGGAATGCAATGCTTTATGGCTTTAGAGTAATGGTAGCAATGCTATTTTAGAGTAATAAGAGTAGTGGGTAATTTGGCAATACGCGCCGCTCTTAGCAGTGCTGCAACAACATTGAAATCAGTTTCTAGGCTGTTTATTTTATATACTAAAGGATGGAGATGGGAAGCGCTACGTACTTCATTGTTTTCAGGAGCACCTCATCATCAATTATGTGGTTCGTAAGCTTGTTTCGAGCTTGGTCTTTACTGAAACGTATTTTTTGTGTGTGTGTTGTATGCGTGATTCCAAAGAATGTATGCACTGTTCGCTTCACTTTGATGACTGCATGAAGCCTATGCTTTACGTGGGTTAGGACGGGAACAAACAGCGCTAGGACGGGACGAAGTAAGTAGACAGACAAGGCGCTGACCTAGCGCTGTTTGTTCCCGTCCTAATAATGTACCAACCAGCCCAGACTAGCACACTCTTTACGTGTGTATTAGCCATTGATGATGGTATTTTTCTGTCGACATTACGCCACGAAGAAATCCCTGGAGCCCAGCCTTAGACAGCTTCGTTGAAAAAATAAGTTAGAGTACACTGAAAACGCGCAAAGCTTGCCATTTCCATTCGCAGGCTCAACAATGGCGCAGTCATTCCAGGGAGGGTTACTTCCACGGTTTGGTTGCCCGTATAAGATCATGAGGGGTCATCAACACTTCGTGTAAGTAAGAAAGCAGCAGCAGCCATGACCTCCTCACGTTCCAGGAAACCTGGCTGTAACAAAATGAAACGAAGAAATTCCAAGCTCACCTCCAAGAGCACTCTATTTTACGAGAATGTTTAGGCAAAGCTGAGGCGTGGTAGCAGTGTGTGCTCCTTTGTTGGTCAGACACAAAGAGCCCTGAAGACCAGGCCGAAAATTGAACCACGACAATGGCTTTGGTGCATGTAAGGATGAATTGCATCTTTTTGCCGCCGGTCCCGCTGAAGTTGACGACACCAGATTGGTTGTTCGTAATGCACTCAAAGCCCACCACCCCCTCCACAAAGGGTGACGAAGTCGAGAATAAGCCTGCGCGTGGTCTAAAGTCGCTATTATCAAAGTACGAATAAAGAAAGAAGAGAGTTCAAACCATAAATCAAAGGGGGAAGCCCAAAGGGAAGTTTGGGGTTATGACAGAAAGGGGGAGCAATGGGAGTGCTGGTGTTTGGTTATTTCAAGAAGTGGAGATAACAGAAAACAGGAAAGGATTCAGGGGCACAAGTAGCTGCGGCTAATCCTGTGTGCCTGGATTGCTAAAAAAGCACGAAGTGTTCAAGTAATTAACCAATCAATCAAGTTTACTATCATCCTGTCAAGTTACAGAAAGATGGACTGTGACAAAAAGCTCTTTTTCAAAACAGCTTGACAGCCCCATAGAAAAATTTCTTGACTCTCTGCAATTGCAGACTGGGGTAGTGTGGACTGGCGCCAAGAGTGTTTGGCAAGGAAACTGAGTTCTTGCAATCTGTGTTTGATGAAGAACACCAATGAAAACTGGTGCATGTTTTTAGCCCACAAAAAGCATGTGGGCTAAAAATATTTAGTGCTAAAATTAGTCACTAAGTGCCGTCATGAACACGTCGAATGATTCATGTCAAGGTCATGAAAACGACGGGTGCACGTTTCCAAATTAGAGCTCGGTAGCATGACGTCATAGCTCAAGGTGCAAGAACTGTCTTTAGCTTCAGTTTTCACATGGTACTTTAGTGTGGTATTTATCTAGTTAATGCACGTTCTGTGAAACGACCAAGTCAACATCATATTGATGAACTGATCATAGCCTCTTCGATCAAACTGCGTTCGATAAATAGTCATTGCATGAAACGTCATGGAAACCACTGGTTCATGACGCCTTTCAGTTAATTTCGATTTCCAGGATATCAGATGCCCATGTATCCTTTGCTGAGTGCCAAAATAACTAATTATTATGAGAGGCCCCCTCCCGCCCCAAACACGCCCTTAGAAAAAAATAGTTGCATATGAGTTGACCACGTGCTAGATGCACGTGGCCACTTCAGTGCTCTTGTCGATTAGGTATTTTCGGGTCCAATTTACCAAAAGAAAGATATAAAACAGTCGCATTTCACCTGAAATTTTTATCCTTTTCTATCACCTCGATTTATTTTTTCTTTCTTCTAAAATCTCGGCATCCTTTATCAGCGAATAAATTGAAGAAGGCTTGCTGGAAAGTTCTCGTCATCCCAACAAGGCTTTCCACAGTGAGATCGAGATAACTTTTCACATGAGGCTGTTATTTGATAAAGGTTCTAGCGCTAACGATATCAGTAAATCTTAGCCGTACAACGCCGTGATATACGCTGCTCTGGATGCGCGCTCAGATTGCCATTTCCATTCACAGGCACAAAAATGCCACTCATTCCAGGGAGGGTTTTCATGGTTTGGTTGCCACGATATGATCACAAGCGGTCAAGAACAGTTCCTGCAAATAGGAAAGCAGCAGCCGTCATGCTCATGGGCCTACGGCAAACCGTGCTGCTAAAAAAGGCGTTCTCTAAATTTTGCATCTTTATTTATTACCTAAGAGATTTGGACAGCATGTACTTTTTTGCTCGTTACTTATCAGGTTTCCGAAACAGTTTTCCGAATTATCTATATATGTTTGACGACCTTCCACGGCTGCGCCAGGCTTTGGTAGTGTGCAGGATGCGTTAGGACGAAAAAAATTGGCTTGCACTCCGGGCGCTGCGAAAGTGTATGTCGAGTGCAGCTCTTGAATACCACCACTACAACTGCTGAGGGGGGTATGCAATGCTTTTTGGCTTTAGAGTAATGGTAGTAATGCTATTTTACAGTAATGAGAGTAGTGGTTAATTTGGCAGTACGCGCCGCACTTAGCAGTGCTGCAACAACATTGAAATCAGTTGCAAGGCTGGGTATTTTGTATACTAAAGGATGGAGATGGGAAGCGCTACGTACTTCATTGTTTTCAGTAGTACCTCATCATCAATTCTATGGTTCGTAAGCTTGTTTCGAGCTTGGTCTTTACTGAAGCGTATTCTTTTTTGTGTGTTGTATGCACTATTCGCTTCACTTTGCTGAGTGTATGTAACCTCTGCCTTACGTGGGTATTATGCATTGATGATGATAGATTTCTGTCGACGTTACGCCACGAGAAAACCTCTGGATCCTAGCCACAGACAACTTCGCTGTAAAAATATCGAGTAGACTGCAAGCACACCAAGCGTGCCATTTCCACTCACAGGCTCAACAATGGCGCACTCATTCCAGGGAGGGTTACTTCCACGGTTTGGTTGCCCGTATATGATCATGAAGGGTCATCAACACTGCGTGTAAGTAAGAAAGTAGCAGCAGCCATGACCTCCTCACGTTCCAGGAAACCTGGCTATAACAAAATGAAACGAAGAAATTCCAAGCTCACCTCCAAGAGCATTCTATTTTACGAGAATGTTTAGGCAAAGCTGAGGCGTGGTAGCAGTGTGTGCTCCTTTGTTGGTCAGACACAAAGAGCCCTGAAGACCAGGCCGAAAACTGAACCACGACAATGGCTTTGGTGCATGTAAGGATGAATTGCATCCTTTTGCTGCCGGTCCCGCTGAAGTTGACGACACCAGATTGTTTGCTCGTGGTGTACTCACAGCCCAACAGCCCCTCCCACAAAGGGTAACAAAGTCGAGAATAAGTCTGCGCGTGCTCTAAAGTCTCCATTATCAAAGTACGAATAAAGAAAGGAGGGATTTCAAACCATAAATCAAAGGGGGAGGCCCAAAGGGAAGTTTGGGGTTATGACTGAAAGGGGGAACAATGGGAGTACTGGTGTTTGGTTATTTTCAGAAGTGGAGATAACAGGAAACAGGAAAGAATTCAGGGGCATAGGTAGCTGCGGCTAATCCTGTGTGCCTGGATGGCTGAAAAAGCACGAAGTGTTCAAGTAATCAAACAATCAATCAAGTTTATTATTTTCCTGTCAAGTTACAGAAAGATGGGCTGTGACAAAAAGCTGCTTTTCAAAACGTCTTGACAGCCCCATAGAAAAATTTCTTGACTCTCTGCAATTGCAGACTGGGGTTGTGTGGACTGGCGCCAAGAGTATTTTGGGAAAGGAAATTGGGTTCTAGCAATCTGTGTTTGATAAAGACCACTATAATTAAAACTGGTAGGAAATAGAATGCGTCACGTATGTCCTGGAAATAAAAAATAAGTGAAGTAACATGCTATATACTACAGAAGTTGCAAAAATATTTAACGAATAAATAAAGGAAGGGTTAACTGGCTATGATAGTAAATAAGGACACGAGGTTTGTGATAAAATACATGATAATATACATGGAAATAAAATAAATACGTATATCACTGCTGGGGTATAGAACGCTTCTGGTCTAACGAGGTGTAAAAGCACAACAATGTAATATTAAAAACTAAAGCAAGATAACAAAACACTGGCGCTATGCGTAGCCTACCACTTGCAAAAGTGATAACGAAATTCCTGCGATTTGTAAAGCGAACTCATTCGCTACGCTAACACACAAATACCGCTGTAAAATATATATATTTTTTTTTTCAACGACGAATGTGAAATAGACGAAAGTCGAAACTTAAGGTGTGTCGGAGATGGAAAATAGAGATAGTCGTATATCATCCGCAAGTCTAACACACTCCAACCAACAGGTACAAATGCCTTTATAGGCGCTCTTGATTGTATTCGCTATACTAATCGCAGAAACATAACCACGAGCCCTGGTTAATATAACCGTCTGGTCTTTTAATGGGCATACACAAATTGCCTTGAAACAGGTGGAAAAATTGAAGCGTGGTTGTAGTTCGACTACATGGGACAATATGTCGCATCTTGGTGCGGTCGTTCCCACCGACGTTGATGTAGTCACGTGGTTTGTTCGTGCACTAACGACGCCGCTGGAGCTTGTACGCATCGCCCAGGATACATTCGGCAAGCTGAACGAGACATCTTGTTTATATTTCTGACAAATAGGGGGAAATTATCAATGACGTATACACATAGATAAATGTTTCTGGGTCAACTACAGCCTTCACAGTTAATTACTGATCCAAGCGCTAAACAGAGTCATCAGATTTATGAGGGGGCGTATAATTTACCTATCTGCACTCTAGGAAGTAGATAAAAACCAATGAGATAAAACTCAACGCCGAGAACTACATCCTTTATTCGAGTTCTCGAAAAAATTATATCTAGCCAACCTTTTCAAGCGTAGGTGTTCATTACCGGCAACAGAAACCCTCGATGGAAGTGGTCGAAAGAAATAGGTTCGCTGGAAATTAGATGCGTTTCTGAGCAAGGCCAAATATTTGTGCTTTATTTTATAAACGTCATAATTAAATGCAAATTATGATTACAATCTACCAAAAAGCGCTATTTCGTGATAAAGACAAATAATTAAAAGTGATTGAAAAGTCATCGCTGCACCCGGTAGAAGATAGATATTCAACCATCAGTTCATTCCAGTGATGATCGAAGACGTCATGCTTATTTAAAACGCAATACGGAGAAAAAAGCTTAGTCAGTGATTTTATATTCTTTTCTGATTTCTCTATGAACACGCGGTGTCAATTTTGTTGCTGTTTAAATTGCGAAGCATCCAATTATGCGCAAGTTTTATGTCTGTGACGCAACTTTATGTCCGCCAAAGATTACTTAATATATGACGAACAAATTGTTTGAATGTTCAAACCTTGTCTGTCGATTGAGTTGGGCATATGGCATGTTTTTTGTTAAGTAGGAATTCGTCACAGCCCAAGCAAAGGGCAAGTAAGATTTCCTACTGAACTCAAGCCTGTGCTGTATTTTTTTAACATTATGGAACCTTGATGCTTATTTCCGATTATTCTTTCACTTTTTAAAAATGCCAGCTGCTTGTAGCATTTCCTTCTCATTGTAACTGCTCATTTAGTATTGTCTTAGTAAAACTAATTATGATGCAATTAGAGGGAGTGAATAGGCAACAACTGAAAATGTACGGAGGTCGACAACTCCATAAAAAAGAGACCCTATCATGAATCGTTACATCAAAGTTTGTTAATTATTGCGCGAAGAATACACTTGATGAACGTAGAATAACACAATGGCCAAAAATGCACCCCTACCAACATGTTTAAATGCTAAGCAAGCCATTAAAACGTGTATCACCAAACCGTCATGTAATAATGACAAAGCGACCATTCCCTTCCTTTTTATTATAGACTTCTATTGATAAATTTATTTTCCCAAGAGAAACCAATAGGCAACTGATTAATTTAGCAGGTAAAACACGATTACTTAAAGTCAAGGACACAAAGAGAGGAGGAGGCAGGAAACTCGCACACACATGTTTTCTCTAGCAATTGTTTTCTGTTGGAAAGGTTCCTTTTTATTCAGCAAATTCGTTTTTAAGTTTTGATCATTTGTAAATTATTTTAAAATAAAGACCAATGTGAAGATTATCACCGTCAAAATTAAGTACGTCAAAATTAATTAAGCACTTTCACTGACAACATAAACTTCCTAACAATACAATCGGTAGAAAAGGAATGAATTTGGCACGATGCACCGAATCAAAGAATGCGAAGGATATAAATTCAGAACGAGTCAGGAAATCCGCACACAATCACCCGTTTTATTTCGTGTGAAAAGTGTCCGCACAATTCGTCAGCTTTCTGGTTTCCTTTATTGTCCAGAACCTTCACTATATGGACAGCAAGCCTGAAGCGAGCTCTCCTAGACGGTTGTTTATGCACCCGATATTTTTTCCTATACATATCTGTTGATGCTAAGGATGATTTCGTAGACTAAATTAATCAACCCGAGAAAAGATTAGCATTCATATTCATATACCTGAATACGAATGTTTTTTTCACACGCTTTGGAGCAAATGAAGAAAGGCACCTTTCTTATTATTTTCAGAAAGATATGAGCGCTAACAGGAAACATTCAATGTAAGGGAACAGGATGTGTCACATGCGCTTTCCTTTCTTGGAAACAGTCAAGTTGTTCAAGAGGGTTTCTCTTCCCCCTTTCCACGCCCAATTTCCCCATATTTTTTTGCTCCCACAGTTAAACACTCAGCCACGTGACCAATTATGAGCCACCCACCGCACGTTGTGACAGCCAATCAACGACAACGTCTCGAGGCCCCACCACCTTTCCTTCTCCCCCTCACTTGCGTTCTCAAGGTGGTGCCAGAGAGAAGCTTGCAGGCTATAAAAGCTACCCCGATCCTCTCTAGGTTTAGTTTCACGACCGAGAGGTTTGGAAGCCAGGTGAACTTCATTCGCTGCGCTCAAATCTCGTTGGTACACGTCGCATCACCCGGAATCGCACCGCATCGCAGCAGCTTCTGACCTGCCGATACCAGTGAGCGAAGCCCAGGCCCGACACATCGACGTTCAAGCATCAGCCTTGTCATGGTGCGACCAAAGCCAAGGCGCAACCACCACCACATCGTCGGGGCAAGTGAAGACAAGCATGCTGCTTCACACTGTGCGGTTGGTGGCGCCTCGGCGAATCGTTCTGCGCGCTCCTCAAAGATGAAACCTATTTTCAAAGACGGCGGCAATCGGTGCAAAAGGAAGCCTCGGGCGCGGTTTGCGAAGCCTTTTGATGTCTCCCTGAACCACGACCAAGCTACCCACGGCGATGTCATCCTCGGGGTTACTGGCAATCTCATGAGTGCTGAATTGGCGACTGGGCGATCAACGGCGAACTTCGTTGTATGCTGCACGGAAGCTGCTGCTAACAGCGACAACCATCACGCAAGCGAAACTTCGCGGCCTCTCGCGATTCAATACGCGTGCTACCAGAACCCCCATCAGGTTACTTACCTGCTGGCAGGATTTGATTGCTCTTTCCTGGACATGCGGCGCGTCTCATTCATGGAGCCCTTGCCGACAGCTTGCGTCTGCGTCATCTGCTGTGTGCTTCCTGCTAAGATCATGCCCCTTCCTTGCGGCCACGCCGTGTGCTTGGCGTGCTGGTATAACCCCTACGACAGCGCCGACAAACCACACCAGGACAGCAAAGCGCTAAGCATGTTCCGCAGCGGAGTGTGTCCCATGGATGGAGTCCCGTTCGCCGATCCTGAACTCGAGGTTGTGACCTGCCCGAAGGGCGTATACAACAAACCTGTCTTCTGCGTCAACAACGTCTTCGGCTGCCGGTTCATTGTTGAACTCGGACATCTGAAGGCACACTGCCTTCATGAATGCCGTTTCCACCCCATGACCTGTCTTCTCTGCGGAAGAGACGACATCCCCGAGTGCATGACCGAGCAGCATTTCCTGCTCTGCGCAAGATGGTATAGAGTTGTTCCTCCGACACATGAGTGAAAAGAACGGCGGCTACAGCTACAAGTTCTTTCGGCTACGGTTAACGCCTTTGAAGCAGCCTTGCAAGTTCTTGCGGTAGTCCGACAATAAAGAGAAATATTTTTTTGCATTTACTTGGCTTGAGTGATGATTGCACGCGTGTTCTGATCGCAGGCGGCTGCTTGCACTCGTACATGACGCGAGTTTGCTTTAGGACATCGTAGTCATTAAACCCGATTGTTACAGGCAGCACGGTTTTGTGACTATATATATATATATATATATATATATATATATATATAGTACCTTAGTTTACTTAGACTGCACGTAAAGAGCAGACGCTTAGTACAGAATCAATTTTAAGCGTTTGTCGAGTGACATACATTGCAATGATGATTATCTCGTATGGTATTCCCTTCTCATAAAAAAGTGCAATCGGAAAGGGGGAAAATAGGGGTGAAATTACTGCATAAGCACAGGTGTAAGAAAACGCTCCATCTCAAGAGATACTGATATGCATAGCTTATAAGTTGATAGAAGGTGCCTCTACACATTTTCGCTCACCTGAATCGCGAATATGAAGGCCTAGTGAATTTCACGTGCCCTTTCGTCAATCTATTTGTCCACAACTTCGCTATCTTCAAAACTAGGGGTGCATTTTCACTAGGAGCAACGACTTGCCATGTAGCTGCCTACAGACCCGCGCATCAGGTTGGCATCCTCTCTTAGGCGGCCGATAGTACATCACCTTGACAGGCCGATGTAGCGGTTAACGCAGGATAAACAAATGCGGTAGACCACTCTCGTGGAGTATTTTACATACTTTTGCAATGTTTCATCCCACAGCCAAGCTCGGAAATGCAGTTTGAGTTTACGGGCTCACAGAGGGACCCTAGCTTATACCGCGTGCTGTAAATAGACGCTTGACACCCGCTTCTCCAACAATTATTTTTATTCGATGCGACACCTAGCCAACAGGAGGTATAGTAGAAATCTTCTCCTCAGGTTCATCCTCAAATGTGGCTTGTCTGGCACTTCTTTCTTCCTTTTTAACATCTGCAAGAATCGACTCCACTACGCCTGAGATCAGGTTGTCAGTGAAACCTGCAACTTCGCATTGAAAGCTGTTTTTGTCCTGCTGATGGCAAGACCTTGAAAGCCACGCATTCATGCATGTTTTTGCTTTAGCCCGCCTAAAATGCTTAGAATGTGCGGAACTTAAAGTGAGCAGGATTTTTCGAGAGCGAGAGTAATTCCTCCGGCAGACATGTTTCGGCATAACCAAAAGTTCAAAATCTAAACACCTGTTATTCGCGCAAAACTGTGTTGTCGATTCCAGGGTACGAAAGAACAAAATCTTTAAAGATATTTTCCACATTCTGCCGGGTGTCACGCTGCTCTGCACGAAATACCACTAAAGAATCTTCAACAAATCGGAATACCTTAAAGTAATTTGTCTCACCAAGGTCAGCCTTAAGGCACCTGTCATAAAGAGCTAATAACATATCACTGTCGACTGGGGCCAAACACTACCCAATGCACGCACACTATTTTTGTATGAACCAATAATACATTGGTTTGGGCGCGTTGCTTCGTCTTGACAGTTTTCATAAAAACGCCCTAAAGACGAAGACGAAAGGAATGCACACAACACGACGGGCGCTCAACTTCCAACTGGCGTTGATTTCAAACGACCACCTATTTTATCCATCGAATGCCATGCCGTACTAATCACCGGACCAATTACACCAAAAGTACTTCAGATGTTGTGTACGAGATGCCCTTATATAGATTGTGGACGCGTTTATTCAGGACAAACTGGCCACAGCTCCAACGACAGAGCTACACAGCACAATAATGACGCTAGAAAAGGATAGGAACACAACTTTCTTGAGGAAAGAGGAAACAAAAACAGAACGCGAAATAGTTTGAGCGTATTATATAAGGAAAGCAGGTGTCGAGCGTGTCAGCTCTCCATCTTTGGCGTTGCTGGAAAAAAGAGTTGACGTTTCTTTCGAGGTGCCTAGGCACGTGAACTAATTCAGCATACAGTCTTATGTTTGAACTAATTGAATTATGCAGTCTTTTGTATTATGCATGGTGCGTGCGTGATGTACCTTATGCGCACTGTATAAAATGGACGATCGTTTGAAATAAACGCCAGCCGGAAGTTCAGCGCCGGTCCTGTAGTATGTGTTCCTTTCTTCTTTGTCTTTAGCGCGTTTTTATGATAACTGTGGATGAACCACTTGTCCTTCCCTAAGATAAACGACGACTGTCATGCACTGTTTCATGTTTCCAAAAGTAATGTTGAGTATCATGACGTCATAGTTAAAAGTGCAAATCTGTCTTTAGCTTCAGTTTTCGCATGCTACTTAAGAAGCATAAACTAACGTTTCGTACGGTATTAATAACATCTTCTTTCCGAGTAACACATTATAAGTATCTGGACTCTGGATCACAAATGACCTCACTTGGACTAAGCACCGTGAATATGTAATAGCTAATGCTAACCGCAAGCTCTTTTTTTTAATGAGGGCCTTGAAACTTTCTACTCCCACTGTACGCCTACTGCATATAAGCTATACTTCTGCCGATGCTAGACTATTGCATGTGTAATTGGGACCCTTTTACTAAAACTGGCACTAACAAGATAGAAATGATGCAAAGAAAAGCAGCTCGTTTTATTTATAACAGCTTCGGACGCACTCAGTAAACAGACCTCTTAACAAATGCAAACCTGCCACCATTAATTCAAAGAAACCGTCTATCACGACTAAAATTCCTTTTTTCAGCTCATCAATGGTCATTATAGACAGATCTCACGGGAATAATTACTTTTTCATCGGGTTATGCTACTAGGCACGACATAGCCGAACAATAACCCATTTATTACGCGTAATAATGTTTTAAGTATTCTTTCTTCCCACGACAGTCGTTGAATGGAATCCCTAACCAATGACCAAGTTTAAAATCATCACTTTCGGCATTTTTCAAGTATTGAGTAAAAATTTGTTATCTTGCTGTTACTCTTTAGCTTGACCTGATTTGTAGTTTTCGCATGCTACTTTAGTTTCCCACCCTGCTAAAATCCCCACTGGTCAGTATTGATAAATTAAAATAAAAAAATCTGTAGTTAATGCACACTCGGTAAAACGACCATGGCCACACAATATTGATGAACTGATTGGGGCCTCGTCGATCAAACTGGGTTCGATAAAAAGTCATTGCATGAAACGTCATGGAAACCACTGGTTCATGGCGCTTTTCAATACTTTTAATTTCCAGAATATCAGATGCCCATGTACCCTCTATTTACTGCTAAAATGTAACAAATTATAATGAGAAGCACCCCCCCCCCCCCGCCCGCCCCAAACACAAACACAGGACAAAAGAGTTTTACATGAGACAACGAGATTCACGTGGTCACTTCAGCACTATTGTTGATCAGGTTTTCTCGGGTTCAATTTACCGAAAGAAACATATAAAAACAGTCGCATTTCACGTGAATTTTTTACACATTTTCTATCACCTTGATTTATTTTTTGTTTTGTTTGGCTGGAAAGTTCTCCGTCATCCAAACACGGCTTTCTGCAGTGACACTGAGATAGACTAAGATAACTTTTCACATGAGGCTGTTCGGCGATATCGGTTCTAGCGCTAACGATATCAGTAAATCTTTGCCGTACAACATCGTGATACACGATGCTCTGGATGCGCGCCCAGATTGCCATTTCCATTCACAGGCACAAAAATGCCAGTCATTCCAGGGAGGGTTTCCATGGTTTGGTTGCCCGGATATGATGACGAGGGGTCAACAACATTTCCTGCACATAGGAAAGCAGTAGCAGTCATGGCACTGGTCTACGGAAAACAGTGCTGTGCCAAAAAGAAAAAAAAAACATTTGTCTAAATTTCGCATATCTATTTATTACCTAAGAGATTTCACAGCATGTCCTTTTTTTGCTCGTTACTTATCAGGTTTCCTAAATAAATTTCCGAAATATCTATGCATGTTTGACGACCTTCTTCGGCTGCGCCAGGCTTTGATAATGTGCAGGATGCGTTAGGACGAAAAAATTGACTCGCACTCCGGGCGCTGTGAAAGTGTATGTCCAGTGAAGCTGTTGAAAACCACCACTACGACTGAGCTTGGAATGCAATGCTTTATGGCTTTAGAGTAATGGTAGCAATGCTATTTTAGAGTAATAGGAGTAGTGGGTAATTTGGCAATACGCGCCGCTCTTAGCAGTGCTGCAACAACATTGAAATCAGTTTCTAGGCTGTTTATTTTATATACTAAAGGATGGAGATGGGAAGCGCTACGTACTTCATTGTTTTCAGGAGCACCTCATCATCAATTATGTGGTTCGTAAGCTTGTTTCGAGCTTGGTCTTTACTGAAACGTATTTTTTTTTGTGTGTGTTGTATGCGTGATTCCAAAGAATGTATGCACTGTTCGCTTCACTTTGATGACTGCATGAAGCCTATGCTTTACGTGGGTTAGCGCGGGAACAAACAGCGCTAGGACGGGCGAAGTAAGTAGACAGACAAGGCGCTGACCTAGCGCTGTTTGTTCCCGTCCTAATGATGTACCAACCAGCCCAGACCAGCACACTCCTTACGTGTGTATTAGCCATTGATGATGATATTTTTCTGTCGACGTTACGCCACGAAGAAATCCCTGGAGCCCAGCCTTAGACAGCTTCGTTGTAAAAATAAGTTAGAGTACACTGAAAACGCGCCAAGCTTGCCATTTCCATTCACAGGCTCAACAATGGCGCAGTCATTCCAGGGAGGGTTACTTCCACGGTTTGGTTGCCCGTATATGATCATGAGGGGTCATCAACACTTCGTGTAAGTAAGAAAGCAGCAGCAGCCATGACCTCCTCACGTTCCAGGAAACCTGGCTGTAACAAAATGAAACGAAGAAATTCCAAGCTCACCTCCAAGAGCATTCTATTTTACGAGAATGTTTAGGCAAAGCTGAGGCGTGGTAGCAGTGTGTGCTCCTTTGTTGGTCAGACACAAAGAGCCCTGAAGACCAGGCCGAAAATTGAACCACGGCAATGGCTTTGGTGCATGTAAGGATGAATTGCATCCTTTTGCTGCCGGTCCCGCTGAAGTTGACGACACCAGATTGTTTGCTCGTGGTGTACTCACAGCCCAAAACCCCCTCCCACAAAGGGTAACAAAGTCGAGAATAAGTCTGCGCGTGGTCTAAAGTCTCTATTATCAAAGTACGAATAAAGAAAGGAGGGATTTCAAACCATAAATCAAAGGGGGAGGCCCAAAGGGAAGTTTGGGGTTATGACTGAAAGGGGGAACAATGGGAGTACTGGTGTTTGGTTATTTTCAGAAGTGGAGATAACAGGAAACAGGAAAGAATTCAGGGGCATAGGTAGCTGCGGCTAATCCTGTGTGCCTGGTTTGCTAAAAAAGCGCGAAGTGTTCAAGTAATGAAACAATCAATCAAGTTGACTGTCAACCTGTCAAGTTACAGAAAGATGGACTGTGCCAAACAGCTGCTTTTCAAAACATCTTGACAGCCCCATAGAAAAATTTCTTGACTCTCTGCAATTACAGACTGGGGTTGTGTGGACTGGCGCCAAGTGTATTTGGGCAAGGAAACTGAGTTCTAGCAATCTGTGTTTGATAAAGACCACTATAATTAAAACTGGTAGGAAATAGAATGCGTCACGTATGTCCTGGAAATAAAAAGAATGGAAGTAACATGCTATATACTACAGAAGTTGCAAAAATATTTAACGAATAAATAAAGGAAGGGTTAAGTGGCTATGATAGTAAATAAGGACACGACGCTTATGAGAAAATGCGAAGAAATAGGCATGTAAATCAAAGAAATATCAGTGTTGGGCTATAGAACAGCCCTGGCCTAACGAGGAGTAAAATCACAAGAATGCACATTAAAAAGTAAAAACAATATAACAAAATACTGGCGCTATGAACCGCTACCACTAGCCAAAGTGATAACGAAATTTCTGAGACTTGTAAAGCGAACTCATTCGCTGCGCTAACACATAAATACCGCTGTAGAATATATTTTTTTCAACGACGAAATTGAAATGTACCATTAGCACAGTGAAACTTGAGGTGTCCCGGAGATGGAAAATAGAGACAGTCGTATGTCATACGCAAGTCTAATACACTCCAACCAACAGGTACAAATGCATATATAGGCGCTCTTGATTGTGTTCGCTATGCTAATCACACAAATATAACCAGTAGCTCTGGTCAACATAACCGTCTGATCTTTTGATGGGCATACACAAATCGCCTTGCAATAAGTGGCAAAATTCAACTGTGGTTGTAGTTCCACTGCATGGGACAATATGTCGCATCTTGGTGCGGTCGTTTCCACCGACTATGATGTGGCCACGTGGTTTCTTCATGCACCAGCGACGCCGGTGGGGCTTGTACGATGCGCCCACGATACATTCGGCAAGCTGAACGCGGCATCTTGTTGATATTTCAGACAAATAGGGGGATATTATCGATGATGTACGTACACAGATAAATGTTTCTGGGTCAACTACGGCCTTTACAGTTAATTACTGATCCAAGCATTAAACATAGTGATGAGATTTACGAGGGGAGTTTAATTTACCTAGCAGCGCTCCAGCAAGTAGACAAAAACCAATGAGATTAAACTCACTGCCGAGAACTAAATTCTTTATTCGAGTTCTAAAAAAATTATATCTTGCCAACCTTTTCAAGCTTAGGTGATGATTACCGGCCACAGAAACCCTCGATGGAAGTGGTCGAAATAAACAGGTTCGCTGGAAATTGGGTCTGTTTCTGAGTCAGGCCACACAATTGTGCTTTCGTTTATAAACGTCATAATTAAATGCAAACTAAGATTACAATCTACCAAAAGCGTCATTTCGTGATAAAGACGACTAATTAAAAGTCATAGAAAAAACACCGCTGCAGCTGGTAGAAGATATTCAACCATCACATTAGTCCAGTGATGATCGAAAACGTCATGCGTATTTAAAACGCAATACGGAGGAGAAAGTTTAGTCAGTGATTTTATATTCTTGTTTCTCGATGAACACGCGGAATCAATTTTGTTGCTATTGAAATTAGGAAGCACCCAAGTATGCACAAGATTTGTCTGTGACGCATATTTGTAGCGGCCAAAGATCAGTTATTATATGACGAACATACTGTTTGAGTTTCCAAATCTTGTCAGTCGATTGGGATGACCATGTGGGATGTTGTTTTTTTAAGTAGGAAGTTTGTCACAGCCCAAACGATGTTGCAAGCAACGTGTCCTAGTGAACTCCAGCCTGTGCTGAATTTTTTTAACATTATGAAACCTTGATGCTTATTTCCGATTATATTTTTTTCTTTTCAGGAATGCCAGTGCTTGTAGCATTTCCTTCTCTTTGTAATTGCTCATTTAGTGTTGTT
Organism: Dermacentor silvarum; assembly: GCF_013339745.2. NCBI lineage: Eukaryota > Metazoa > Arthropoda > Arachnida > Ixodida > Ixodidae > Dermacentor > Dermacentor silvarum. The sequence goes on along the minus strand of NC_051163.1, from coordinate 33,315,264 downwards.
TTAATGAAATTGAATATGGTGCAATCAGAGACAGTGGATAACCAACAACTGAAAAGGTATGGCAGTCAACAATACCATAAAAAAAGAGACCCTATCATAACGCTTACATCAAAGTTTGTGTGCTGATTATTGCGCGAAAAATACACTTGGTGAACGTATAATATGAAAATGACCGACAATGCACCACTACCAATGTGTTTAAATCTTGAGCAAGCCATTAAAACGTGTACCGCCACAACGTCACTTATTAATGACAAAGCGACCATTCACTTTCTTTTTCTTATAGACTTCCATTGATAAATTTACTTTTCCCAAGAGAAACCAATGGACAACTATTTAATTTAGCACGGAAAACACGATTACTTAAAGTCAAGGTCCTAAAGACAGGACGAGGCAGGAAACTCGCACACACATGCTTGCCGTTTTATTTACTACAAAATGTTTCCGGGGAGCTCATGAGCTTCGTGGTTTCACGATTGTAGCCAGGCGTTTTCACCTTTGTTAAAGCAAGGCTAAAGCGAGCTCCCCAAGGCGGTTGTTTATGCATCCTAGATTGCTGCGCTACGTGGGCCTCTGGGGGCTGAGAATCACTTTACACACTACATGACTCCCCCGAGCAAATGTTATCGTGCGTGTTCAAATACCTCTTCAGTTTTGGGAAAAATTGAGGGGAAAACAGTATTTATTCTGAAATGAGATGAGAGAGTTGAACACGTGCTTTCCTTTCTTGCAAACATTCAAGAAGTTTCCGCGTGTTTCTCGTCACTCTCCCAACCCGCTTTCACCACTTTTTTTACTCCCGCATTTTCACACTTGAACACGTGACCATGTTTGACCCAGCCATCGCAAGTTGTGACAGCCAATCAGCGACAACGCATGGATGCCTCATTCTCCTTTCCTCCTCCTTCTCACCAGCTCTCTCAAGGTGGGACGGGCGAGAACATTACAGGCTATAAAAGACGCCACAACCCTCTCGAGAGGTAGTTCCAGGACAGGATCAAAGCCACACCAGCTTCATCGGTATACGTCTAATCGCTCGAATTAGCACGTAATCTCTTCGAAGCCACCGCGGTTACAACCAGCAGCATGTGACCTGCCGAGACCGGCGAGTGAAGCCCATGGCATCAGCCTAGTCATGGTACGATCAAGGTCTAGGCGCCACCACGACAAGGTCGTCCACCCAAGGGAAGACAAACATGTGACTCCTGAATGTGCAGCTCGTGTCGCCTCGGCGAATCGCTCGACGCCCTCCTCAGAGCAGAAAGCGACTTTCAAACTCGGCGGCAATCAGCCCGGAAGGAAGCATCGACCGACTTTTGCGAAGCCTCCTGACGTCTCGAAGAACCACGACCAGGCTACACACGGCGACGTCGTCCTCGCGGGCAGTGACCTTCAGACAAAAGAATTGGCGACTCTAGGAGCATCGGCGAACCGTTCTGCACGATGCCCAGAAAAGAAAACTGCTGTGGAGAATGATGACAACCATCGCGAATGCAAACCTTGGCAGCCTTACAAGCTTCGCTACGCCTACAACCCGTATCCCTGCCCGATTACGTATGTCCTGAGAGGATTCGAGTGCCCGTTCCTGGACAAGCGACGCATCTCCTTCGTGGAGCCTCTGCCAACCACTCGCGTGTGCGTCATCTGCTGGGCGCTTCCTGCAATGATCATGCCGCTTCCTTGCTGCCACGCCGTGTGCTTCGTGTGCAGGTACGACGCCTACGCCGACCACCCGCCGCGCCACGACAAGGACCACAAAGCACTAACCATGTTTCGCAGCGGCGTGTGTCCCAAGGATGGCGTCCCGTACGGCGATCCCCACCTGGAGGTTGTGACCTGCTTGAAGGGCGTCTACAACAGTTTGGTATTCTGCGTCAACGGAGTGTTCGGTTGCCGGTCCAAGGTCAAGCTCGGCTATCTGAAAGCGCACTGCTTAAACGAATGTCTCTTCAACCCCGCGACCTGTCAGCGCTGCGGAAGGAACGACATCCCGGCGTGCAAGATCGAACACCATTCCTTGCTCTGCGCAGGACGGCAGACCGGCTGATCGGACAGAAGACGGACAAAGCAACGGCGGCTGCAGCTATACGAGTTCTTTCGGCTGCCCTCAAAGCCTCTGCAGCGAGCGGCTTTGCGAGTTCTTGCGTCAATTCGTCAGTAAACGAACATGTTCTTTTCCATTTACTCAGCTTGAGTTATCATTGCACGCATGTTGTGCTCGCCGGCGACTGCTTGCACTCGTGTTTGACATGAGGTTGCTATTGAGCACGGTACACATTTAACTAGGTTGTTACAGGCAACTAGGTATTGTCACGAATGGCATCTTAGTCTATTTAGATTTGCCGTATAAAGCGGGTGCTTTAGAACGCCAAGAAAAAAATAATGGCGTTGGAATGATGATTATCTGTAATGTAATCCCAATTTTTGTTTGGAACGTTTGTCTCACTGCATTTATCTGAACAACAAGAAAGGAAACCGAAGGAAAGGGAACAAACGTAGACATCAATGGTAACACAGAGGAGATTACGTGTACTTACTAACTGAAATAAAGAAATGATACATTAATAGAAATTAAAGTGGATTAAAGAACAACTTGCCGCAGGTGGGGAGTTATCCCACGTCTTCCCATTACGCGTGTGATGTTCCTACCATTCAACTACCTCGCGCGCCGTTTTCCCATCCACTTTCTGGTGTATTTATATTTTACTGCTAACAACTAACTCTGGATGGATGAGGCTGAACCCTTTAAATCGGGCGGTGGCATACGCCACCTAGCCATGACTATTAACATATTTTGTACTTTGTGGTGGGTGAAATTTCACCCCTGCCTTGATTTTATCCACCAATCAGATAACCTCCGTTTGGTTATTTCTACCCGCTTAAAGTCTATTTTGCCTTCACTGTCCCTAAACCCCAATGCTTTGAAAAAATCAGCCCCGTTGCTTTGCACTGTAGGGTTAAGGCCTTTACAGAAAAGTATGAGGTGTTCAGCCGTTTCCTCTTCTTCTCCACACGCACAGCACAACGTGTCTATACCTTGGTACTTGACTCGGTACATCTTAGTCCGCAATACTCCCGTCCTGGCTTCAAACAACAAAGAGCTTCCCCTAGAATTATCATAGATATTTTCTTTGGCTATTTCTTGCTTGAAAGTTCTGTATGTTCCCAGTGCTGATTTCGTCTGCATCCCTGTTTTCCACAGACCCCTCTCTGTTTCTTTAACCTTTTTCTTAACCGTTGTTTCCTGGTTTGCACCCCTCCTGCAGTCCAAATATTTGATTGACAACTCTGGGGGTGTTAGCCAGCGCCACCACTCACAAAATTTGGCGGCGGGTGTTGAGTTGAAACTGCAATTGAAACCGTGATGTATAGCGATTCCTAAAAAATAATCGCTTCCCCGTGCGGTCATCTTCAAAGAAGGCGGCTTTGCCACATGGTTTGTTCGTGAACCTGTGACCGCTCTGGGCAACTGGGGATCGCGGATTTAAGGCACTGAAAAGACACCGGCAACTTGGATTTATCGATGTCTATCGAAAACAGTAAACGCTTGGGATATTTTTCGAAATCGTGCTATTTGTTTTCATTTTATGCCATCCGAAGCAAAATTCGTCAAACATCCAGTCAGCCGCACATGGCTACCATGCCGCGTCTACTCAAATCATACCTTAATGCCCCACGAAAGATCCGTGTTCGTAAAGATCGGCGATTGCAGCGACGCGAAAACATTCCCGTGTATACCTGATCTGCCGCAGTTGCTGTATCTTCGTGTTTTCGTCGCCTCCTGGCAGCATTTTCTCTTAGTAAAATAAGTAAAATAAAGAAGTGTTGCAATGTAAAAAAATACATGTTTTTCATTTCCATGCGTTTATCTCGTGATGAATGAATAAATGGCATATTTTTGTAGACAACTACGATATTTTAGAACGCGTGTGCAAGATTGTTTTTTTTTTTCTTTCTTTCGTACTATCTTTTCACGCCTTAAGACGCCTGGACAGTTGGTGCTCAATTAGAAACGGGCAAGCCACAGCCATGCCGAAAAAAAAATATCGATGGCTAGAAAAACAAAAAAAAATCTTGTTTTGTGCTATGTTTTCCAGAACACGGCGTTTCTGAATCATGTGTTCTTCTACAGAGTCCCTCCTCTAGGCATTCTCTGCATCGGAGGTTTTTCAAAACGAGTCATTTAGCAATATTATGCCGCCCTCATTTTGCCAGACGCGATCATTTATGAATGGCCGCCAAAGTAGCATTTTTGGGAATGCTGTATGTGTTCCCGTGCTTAACCGCAGAATATTCTAGTGCAGGAATCGACTAGGAGAAAGCAAGGGCAAACATCCTGATAAACCCGCTAGAAAAGATATTGAATAATGTCAGAAACCGCGCTATGCAGTTGATTACGTTCTCGCTTTTCAAATCTCTTCAGCTTCTACATAAATGAAAAGGAAAAAAAGGACGTTGAATTATTCTATTAATTGGGAAGGTTTACTTAATTTTCATCCTTTCAATCACTTGACGAAAACATGCTCTTTATCATGTCCGAGAGAATTCACAAATTTTATAATACTCTCCCGAACTTGGGCTGCTTTTGCAGGCAAATGGTATCAAAACCTGACGAACATTGGGGCCCTAGCTATAACGTAAAACAATTCCAATATGTTTTTATGCCAATCTCCGGACGTCAAGTTTACGTAACCGCTGAAGCAAGAATCCGGCGGTGACCAACGGCGTTGCCCGAACAGCCCAATCAAACGCTCTCCTCGTTTATAGGAGGTCACCTTTGTTCTCTTTCAAAACGAGCAACATTGCCTACACTGAGCGCTTTTTCTTTTTTTAATCGGCTGACAAGAGGCGAGGAGCACACTCAGCTGTAGAGGGTTTCGATGGGGCCGATCCACCACAGTGAAAACAGATAACCGGATGAGGAGGGTGGTGCCGTCGTCTGCGATTGGTCATCTTCCCCTTAATAAGCTTGCAGTGGCTGGTCGAAAATCGCGGCGGCGTGCAACGGAAGGTTTAAGAATGCCGCTAAAGTGGATCCTCGGCAAGGAATCGATGGTAGAGCGATATCGTGTACGTGCTGAAAGGGCTCGATAGCGTTATACACGGCCAGCGGTTTTATTATACGCAAATAAATTCATGCTCTATGGCAAGTGCGAGTAGCCGGTTCCGCGCAGCAATCGGCGGGCAGCCATCTTCTATTCCTTTCGGAACGGGCCAGTCTCCTGCTATTCAGAAAAATATTCAGTTTTGTTCGGCATATTAATGCATCTTCGCGGTTTTGTGACGTCGCTTGACAGACATGCGAAGCGGGCGCAGCCCGACAACTTTTTACCAATAGCAGAGGGCTAATGGCGAAAAGGCGTCAAATAAGAAATAATTAGTTTTATTTTGTTAGGTCTAATCCTGCATAATCAGTGTGTACGCACCATATCGGATGGGGAGCTATCGCGGTTTTCGACATGTCGCGTGACAGATAGGTGAAGTGGGGGTGGCCTGAATTTTTTTTTTCACCAATCGGGGAGGACTGAGTGCAGAATTGAAATAGACACGTTTGCCATAGTTGTACATGATAGCGCCCCCGGTCATTGTGCTATTGCACAAGCATCATTAAAAAGTATCTCGACTTTCTCCCTTATTTCGGTAAACTGCAGTGGAAAGAAAGGACACTAATTGTAGATTCGCATTCTCAGAATATGAGAAAATATTATTCCATCATACGGGGCATTATATCTCCGGAACCGGTACAAATACGCGGGTTAATTCTCTCTGTGAATTCGCGTAACTGTGCCTTACATGTTGAGTTTCGCAGGAGGAGGAAAAAAGAGGAACGAAAGTAAGGAGGTCAACCAGACGCACATCCGGTTTGTGACCCTACACGGGGGGAAAGAGTTTAAGGGATGAAAAGAAAGAAAAGAGACGGAGGCAAGGACGGTACTCAGTGCGAATTTTATCACTTCACGACTACAATCGGTCACAGAGGCAAGTCCATATCATTAACCGTAGCAAGTCCATTAGCCGTAGCAATGACGGCGACACGTGGGGCCATGGTCCAAGAATCTTTGTCTCTGAAAATTGTCTCCTGTCCAATCGCTTTACCACACTTCGAAGAAGGTCGCGTTCGATGTCATAAAGATTACAAAAACACAACACGTGCTCGATCGTCTCTTCTCAACCAGAGGCGGAACTTTACCATGCCGCCTCTGGTCAGCGGTGGCTTTTACGAAAGCTTACTCGTTCTTTACCGGGATGTCCGACACTACTATTTCTTACTCATGTCGTGTATCATGCCGTGAAATCTTTGTATACGTGGGAAGTAGCCGCATGAGATAATTACTGAGGCATTCAGTATGGCCTCCTTACTCGATCTAAGCGCATAAATGATGTCTGCATGAATCAGTGCAGCCATTTAGCTATGACGTCACTTCCGCGTCAGCTCAGCGAATTATTCCTTAGGCAGAATGGGCTACGTAATTGTATAAATGCAAAAGGTCGCAGCTTCAACCGAAAGTTGAAGCATAGCGAATTCGCAGATAGGTATACGAAGTAGGGATAGTAGTTTTATCGGCCCTATAATTTTGTAAACATTCGCTTGTTAACTAAATTAACAAGCATGGTGTCACGCGAGCACAAGCAAACATGGACACATCTCACTCGATCACCGCGCACAGTCGCTGTCAAAACCCTGGAGGAAGACAGCACGGCAGCAGCAGCGAGTGAATTGGCCTTCCTGCTGCCTGTCTAAACAAACAATCAAATCACATATGCATCGCATCAGGTCGCTCAGCATTTCTTAGGTTCGTTGCGTAGGTCGCGGGCTTTGGAATTGTACTTTGATTCAGTTCGCATGGGAGAAAGCTTCGCGTTCAGCCATCTTTCTTTAAGAAAGGCGCTTTGATCTTTTTTTTTTTTTTTTTTTTTTCTTTTTGAACGTGTGCAAGGTAATCGTGCAACAGGTTATTTAAGAACGTGACCGATTGAAACTTGTGGTTTCGGAGGAAATGTCATCAAATTCTATCTCACTATTCTTATTTGAACCAGTTGATGGAATTACCTCTCTAATTTTCACATTTATACTATCTAATTACTTTTGTACCAACACCATCTGTGGAGTGTGAAAATGAGGTCAATGAGCAAGAAAGAAGGAATTTGGATCACTATAAAGGCGTATTCAGATGGTCTAAGCGGAAAGCTGTAAAATTTTAGAAATGTTTGAATCGTTGAGATGCCAAATCTGCAGGGCAATGTTGGTAGGCGCGCTTCTGGATAGATAACATTATTAGCCACAAACCTGGAGAGTCCCAGACACAGGCGCAGGGCTTCGCGCTCCAAGAGAACCAGAGACCTTGTTTTACAAGCAGGACCACCTGAGAACAATACGCACCCGAATTCCAATATAGGGCGCATGTACATTTTGTAAATCACTAGGCAATGAATCCTTACATAGTCTGTATTGTCGGTCCCTTAGTCTGCGTAGTAGACCTAGAGCAAGTTGTGCTTTACATGACATTTTTTTCTATGTGAGGACTCCAGTTGAGTTTGCTTTCATAGATGATTCCCAAATATTTTAGAGACACAACCTGGGGAATCGATTCTTGTTTATATGATATAGAAATTGAAATCGGATCCGTGAGCGGGAACACCAAGATTGCGCTTTTACCTACTTTATGGTATGGCTTGAGACATACAGATTGTCTCAAGCCATACCTCAACATGCTCATGTAACTTTGCAATTTTTGGTATAAAGCGCGAATGTCACTGTCGGCCGCGAAGAATGCAATGTCATCTGCATAAACGCAAACTTGCACGTCCTGACAAGTTGGGATTGCGCTCATTAATATTGCTACGATACGGGGGACGCTTTGAAGTGAAGGAAGACGACGCAAGTTCGAACAGAATTCTTGGACAATCCCCTAGTGTGGGTACGAGCCATAGTGTGAGGCCACCATCATCATAATCATCTGTGATCTCCTCGGTCCCTATAGGCCTCTCGTTACCAACTCAGGCGAAGCGGACGGCTGGCTCTGGGTTCCTCGGCATGGTTCGTCTTCGACTGCGCCAAATGTGAGCACTGGACAACGCAGATACAGCGTTTAAGGGAATAAATTGTGGTTTTATAGCAAAAGAACACAGCTAAAGCTACAGTTATTGTGTACGCGCACCGAACGCGGCGATGAAAACTGACTCACTGCACGCGCAACACGTGACACAAGGTTGCCAGAATAGGCGGAGGCTCACATCCCACCCCTGTTTGTTAAAGTCCGTGATGTTCCTCACGGTCGAGGTGCTAGTGAACGAAGAGAAATGCAGGACGAACGATCATGGAAGCTCAAGATCAGGAGCTACGCCGAAGCCGGCGCCTGGTCGGACTTCCACAGCTTTCAATGGAGGCGATTCCTGACGGCGACAACACGCGGTCTTCGTCTGGCGTAACGTGGCAACATCACATGGCGCCACGGACCTTCGCCGGAAATGTCGGAGAAGACGTTGAACAGTGACTGAACCACTACAGTCGGGTGAGTCAGTACAACCGTTTGAATTCGTACACCCGGCTGACCAACGTGTCATTGTTTCTAGAAGGCATGGCGCTGGTCTGCTTTTAAAACTACGAAGAAAACTCTATCCACGTTGGAAGAATTTGTGGATGAAATAAAGAGCTGCTTTGGGGACCCATCTCTGAAGAAGAAGCGCGCTGAGCAGGCTTTGATGCAGCGTACTCAAGTGCCAGGCGCGACTTGCACAATTTACATTGAGGAAACCTTGGAACTGTGCAAGTCTGTAGACCCTCGCATGAAAGAAGACAAGGTCGGACATCATCTTAAAGTGATTGCCGAGAACGTCGACAACTTCCTCATAGGAAAGGACACCTTGTAGTTTGTAGCCGACGTGATCTAACATTGTCGCACGTTTGAGGCCCTGAAGGCTAGGCGCATCACACCTACGTTTACTACACTTGCCAACGCCACCACCGTTGTGAGTGTTGACGTCGGTCCTATACCATCTTGCGATCTCGCGTCAACTTATGATAAGACAAATCGTGCATGAAGAACTCGATCGACGTGAAGTTGTTGCTGCGACAAGGGCACGTGTCAGCGATGCCTATTTGCCTGACGACGCAACGCGTGCGCCCGTTCATGCCACGGGATATGATGACGTGACCCGATCAAGAGCACCGGAGCGACCACCCTACGACTTGCACCGTCGCGATGGCCTGCAGAACGCCTTGAACCAACCACATACCATGGTGTCATCGTGGGAAGATCATCACGAATACACAGAGCCTAGTGGTAGGTTTGGTGATGTGCGTGAGGCACCTGAGTGATTCCACTACGGTGTCTGTGGACACGTGGCTAGATTCTGCCTTGAGCGCCATCGCATACAACCCAGACTAGGAGAAGGCATGTGCACAGCTGCGTGACGTCACCGCAGTGAGATCAACCTAAAAGTCGGCTTCACCGAACATGATCGCGGTTTTTCATTCCCAGTTGCCCTTTTATCGATCCTTTGATTGTTTTTTTTTTTTGCTTTCTTGGCAATACACAAAATTATATTTTTATTACCTAATTTTTGCAGCATGTTTAAATAAAGGTCGGCTTGAAATAATTCATCAGGCACTTCACCGAGATGTGCACAGAAGATTTTCAACAGCATGCACAACTATTTCGTGCAGTTTAGGAAAGGCGTGGATTTCCTTTGTGAGAAATATTTATTCATGACACATATTATTGCAAGCAGGCAGAAAAATTCAACAGGAAGCGCATTGCGCTTGAAGAGTCTTCAGCTTCCGCTTCGCAGCCTTGCTTTCAGTCAGTTTGTTGTTGTAAACTTTGCACAGATTGTTCAGCAGCGTGTTGACAGCAGCGCTGAGAACATAATTTAGCACTAGTTCAGGCGAGTGGCCACCATCGCAGAAGTCCAGGTGTTCACTGCATTCGACAAGGGTAGTCATGAGGCCTACAAGAACTTCTGTTTGTTTTGAACAAGCAAAACATTTTGATGCGTACTTCGCACTTCTCAGCTTATCGAGCACAACTTCCTTGGTCAGTATACGGCATGCACAACTAGTGCTCGTGGAAATTTCAGTCCACCTCATGTTACATTTGCTATCAGCACATCAACTTACAGTTCAATGCTCCGATTCTTGACAATCAAGTTTTCTCGGCAGGAAGAGCAGACACGTTTTCTCTCTGCAGCGTGCGCACAGTGTCCAGCTACATATGTGATAGCTGGCAGCATTGGCTCCTTTTGCTTCACATCATCATCAGTCACTGCAACATCAAATTGCTTGACAAGAACTTACAGATCAGCGGTGGGAACACAAGGTCCAACGGCATCCAGGTCGGGAAGCTTTAGAAGCTTTTGAATCTCCGTTTCTGGACAGATTCATAAATCTGATGTACTGAAACGTGATATTGCGCACCACACAGCTGTCTGTAGCTGCCAAAGCGGTCCTCCAAGCTGTCGGTTTGAAACTTCCCTAGTAATGCATATTTGAACCCAAGTTCTTCAATGCCGTATGTTGACACCTCAACAAGAGCATGTGAAGTATGACGCAGTGCCCTGTGCGTTTCGCGAGTTAACTTGCCAGCATCATGCTTCAGGCCCTTACAGTGGTCCAACCAATACTCTGCCGCTCTAGATTGCATGAATTTAGTGCCTTGAGGGACAAAGTTGGAGCGAGTCACAAAACCTAATTTTTTTTCTCCTTCATGCAACTTGCATAGTGTGTTAAAGGAGGCTGTCAGCACAGATGGGCTTTCCGAGAGGGCACTGAAATCTGAAAAGAAGATGCACATTCCACTATAACGCTGATTCAGCCAGTTATTTAGGATGCGCTTTAAGATATCAACCGCATCCAAAACAAAAAATAAGGGCCTTGATGGGTCTGATGGGTGCCGGTAAACAATGCTCACCTTAGGAGGATCAGCAAAAAATGTCATGGCTTTGCAGTTGATCGAGTTGTTGTCAGACGCCACAGCAACCACTCGTATTCCAATGTTTTCCAAGTGCCTGATCAGCAGATCGGAGAAATTCATGCAGCTGCTTCGCTTCTATCTGTGCCACTGGAAGTATATGCACAACATCCTTGTTAGTTGATAATCAGCTCTCTATGATGAAGACATATCCTGTCCTTGCTGCGTTTTATTTGTTAGCCACCGCACCTGTCACATATCCACCCTTGTACTGAAATTATGCCTGCTGGTGGATCTCGTCCATCATAAGCGTCACAAAGCGCTCACGCTCTTTCAATGTTGATGCCTGCCTCCTTGCGTAAAAAAGGAAAGAAGCCTCTTACTGCTCTGTGGATGGGCTAGCATGGAAGGATGCACAAATGCGTCTTATTCTGTGGGGATGTGGGAGCTTTAGCTTTGCCGTGCTTCTGATAAATATGTATGCATGTGAGGATATTGTGTCCACAAGGCTGCAGAACACAAGACAGTTAGCTGGGTAAGTCAATGCTTTGCTTAGGAGAACCTTAAGTTGCTGTGTCGCGAATCTGACCATTTGCACTTGGCCACTCGTGCGGGAGAGCTGAAGACGACAGTTGCTCCAGGATTGCCACCACACCCTTCAGCAGAATCTTTAGTTGGAGTTCATTCTTTGGATAATTTTTCATGACAAATATTCTTCCATGTCACCCAGAACTTTGTAAAGTGCTCTCAACCCAGAGATTTTCGCAGGAAGCACAAACGAAACTGGGTTTCCTAACATTATTTCACCAACTTACACTGCTAAAGAAAGGTCAGGACTGTCACTGCACAACGAACAACTGGGGCATCTTAGTGGCTGAAGCTCAGGAAGAGTACTTGTCTTTGGGTGACCACCTTGGCCTAGAAATCAGTAACAGAGACTCCACTTACTGCTGTCAACAGGTCTTTGAATGAGGCGATGACATTGTTCTTTTCTTCCGCTTCGTGGGACTGCACTGATAATTGCATTGCTTCCTGTAATGCTTCGGTGTCCAGATGAGGGCTTTTCTTCTGGACTCTCGCGTGCCGAAGTTTCTTGGCGAGACAAATATGCAGGGCGATTCGGAAAGACGCTTAGAATTGCAGCAGGCTTCAGTCGCCATCAGCTTGAGGGGTACTTCAATCACTGTACCAGTCATGCTGTCGGTGTAGCTAGCGGAGTCTACGAAGTCACTTTCAAGTAAGTGGTGCTCACATACCTGTAACAAAAGCACAAGAAACGCAGTATAAGACGAAAGCGACGCTTTACACAATAAGATCGACGCGAGCCGCTTATACAGATAAGGCAGTGACCTTTGCTCTGTCTTTGATTCAGTTCGGCAACCACGATTACACAGGCATCAACAACGCCGTCTTACATAGGGGATCTCGCTTTGGGACGTTAAACCGCAGATAATCAACTATGCAAAACGTGGTGGAATAAATAACTTGTAGCAGCACCAGCAACGCGCAGAACTGTTGTCGATGCCGTCCATGTTTTCCGCGCGTTCGCACCCAACTAACACAACCTAGAACAGATCAGAACTGGACACTCGTCGAGCAGCGTCGGAAGTCTTTGCCACCTTCTCGCCTCGCAACGTTTCTATATAAATAAGTTTCTGTTTGAAGAACTTGCTAAGCACGAGCAAGCACAAATCTAAAAACATAAACTTATTTATATAGAAACGTTGCGAGGCGAGAAGGTGGCAAAGACTTCCGACGCTGTTCGAGAAGTGTCCAGTTCTGATGGTCGAAAACCTCTGAGCCGCCGCCAGAGGCACCGGCAACAGTCACGTACGCCGCGCGCGTTCGGTGCGAACGCGGGGAAAACGCGGACGGTGTCGACAACAGTTCTGCGCGTTGCTGGTGCTGCTACAAACTAATTAGTGCTGCAAAGCCATTGTTTCTTCTGCACTCAAGGCATGGCGGACGCTTCACATATATTGTATCGTAACTACGCCGTCCGCATCATCTGTTCGGTATAGACAGTTTTACTCAGGAATACATGGCGATAAATCAATTTCGGGTTAAACAGAAGCGCAACTAAGGCTTGCAGTGCACTACACACTTTACGGCACGAAGACAACAAATGACACGGAAACACAGCGCGTCAGAGTCATTCGTTCCGTTCTCGCTCTTTGAAGCGCATAGCACGTTGTAAAGGCCTGCAAAGAAGAAATGGTACAAGAAAGGCAGAAGCTTATTCTATATGAGAATCAGTTGTGTGTTACCCTATAATGATAAAATTTTCCCCAATAAAAAGAACCTCAATATTCGTGTGTCTAGCGAGGACTGTTTTACAGAATGCAAAAGTGAGAATGATAATTGTATATGGAAGATTTAAAATGTTTGTTTCAGAATGCAGTTTTTTACCATTTGTGAATAAAGTATATTATGAAGTCTTAAATATGCAGTCTTGCTCTTTCTCTATTTTTTCGTCTAAGGCTAAAATGACTAAGCAGCATGTAGTTTGCTTGTCTTAGCCCCGACCAAACATCACATGGACAATAAGACAGGTCATGTTACGATACACGCAAAAAACAATGTCACCAGTCAAGTAATCTAAGTATGAAAGAATGATGCTTTCTATAGTCGTGTTGACTGCGCTTAACCAGCGCTCCCCCTTATTTTTTGCGTTACCTATACGTGTCATGCTTTGGAACCGAAGCATATGCATTGCTAGGTTGCTGTCACTTTAAGGACAGCACTAATTTCCCGAAGCCATAGTAACCGCGATGCGAAGAAACACCCTGCAAGCACAACGAACCTAGGCGCGGAGACGCAGACGGCGTCGACTGTCCGGCCCATCCGACTAGCCTGACGTCACACTGGCGTGCGGAGGCCTTGTTATTTTTTTTCTAGGTGGCGTTGGTACAACCACGGCTTTACGAGTAACCGCCGGCGTCTCCTCAATGGAACAGTCTGCACAGTAGTGCTCCCTGGACAGCTTCCAGCAGGACTCCCGAAGTGACGCGTTCGTTGGTAACAGCTTCCGACAGAACTCCCGCAAAGACTCGCCCGCCTCCATGCTAAGTCTGACGCCCCTAACTGCACGCCAGCGCCGTTCTCCATCTCCTGGTCGCCGTGTCACTTCCCCAGCGCCGGGAATCTAGGCGGTGCGGCCGATTGAGGTGAGGTCACCGAACATTTGTCGCTACACACACGCTTGCCTCCAGCAGTTTCTATGATGCAGAACAAGGTTCACTTCCTTGAAGACGGATTTACTACGATGGCTTTGGGATACACTGGAGCAGCTGTTTCGGTTATGAGTTTAAATTCTAAATCACGGCTAGGACCCAAAGTGATGTTTCGCTGGGACAACTGTGCCACATTTCGTGCAGTGAGTGGGGAGTCGCTGTACCCTGTTGAGATGTGTGTTGCGAGTGTAGCTTTAGGTCAAAGAGTGTTCAAGGTGGAATTTGCTGTTCTGACTAGCTCCACGCCCGACGTAATCTTGGGGATCGATTTTCTACGAGAGTGCGGTGCCACTGTGGATTGTGGCTCTGGTGAAATTCTGTTATCTGCTTTTACTGAGGGGTCTCTGCGCTGTCAAGGAACCCTCGCCGTCACTGACATATTTTGTTGCCGCCCCAGTCGATGAAGAGAGTTCCCACTAATAATCCCGCTGTTAACGCTGGAACGTTTGATGTCCTTGTGGAGCCGGTCCCTCTCAATTGCGCCAAGAAAAAAATGTCGTAGTTTCACCTGAAAGGCGAAGTATCAATTGCGATAGCAAATTAGTAGAGAGCTATATACGGAGTAAGGATAGTAGTTTTATCAGCTGTGTAAACTTGGACATGGAGCAGCACCAGCAACGTGCAGATGATGCCGTCGGCGTTTCGCGCGCGTTCGCAGCGAACGCGCGCGGCGTTTGTGACTGTTGCATGTGCCTCTGGCAGCGGCTCGGAGGTTTTCGATAAGATCAGAACGGGACACTCGTCGAGCAGCGTCGGAAGTCTTTGCCCCGTTCTCGCCTCGTAATGTTTTTATGTAAATACGCATTTGGTGTCGCAGCTTACCATCGCCTCCCCTCCCTCCCTCCCGTCCACCCATGGATGGCCTTTCGCGCGACGGAAGTCGCGTTTGCTCTCCGACGTGCGTTCGCTCCCCGTGAAAGCGCGCGTCCCTCAAGGTTGCTCTGCCTGCCAATCCCTGCATCCCATGTCCATGCTGCTTCACCTACTATTGTACAGTCGCCTCCGTATGATGACGCGCATCACGTGACCAGAGGCAGCGCTTCGCCCTTCAAGTCTAGGGGGTGTTGGATTCAGTCGCCAGTTGCGCTTGCGCCCCATCTGCGGTGCAAGATATATACTCTTTCGGTGAGGACACAGGCGAGACGCGATCGACAATGTAGCAACGGCGCGCGTCCGTCGGCCCGGTGACGGCAGCGGATACCTAGCGGCGGGAAAACGCAACTTCAATTAAAAAAGTGGTCGCAGTTTCACCTGAAAGGCGAAGCATCAATTGCGATAGCAAACTTGTAGAGAGCTATACGGAGTAATGATATTAGCTTTATCAGCTGTATAAACTTGGACATGCAGCAGCATCGGCAACACGCAGAACTGTTGTCGACGCCATCGGCGTTTTGCCCGCGTTCGCTCAAAATGCGTGCGGCGTTGGTGACTGTTGCCGGAGCCTGTGATATAAATAGGCACTTGGTGCCGCAGCTAAACGTCGCCTCCCTTCCCTCCCCCTCCCCCACGGCTTCTCGCGCGTCGGAAGAAGGTGCGTTTGCTCTACATATATGGTGATTGTAAAGGAGAAAAGAGACGCCTACTTCTGCAGCCCTTAAGCGAGCACGGCGCGGAACGCGCGTTTGTTCTCCGCCGTGCGTTCACTCCCCGTGAAAGACGCGCCCCTCGCGCCCTTTCACTCGCACATACAGCGTTCGGCGCGCGGCGACGATTTCTTTTCCAAATGACGTCATACGGAACCTCACGGCGACGGCGACGGCGACGGCTACGGCGACGGCGACGCCGACGGCAGAAATCTGCTTTTGAGTGTCCATATAATTGCTATCGCAATAAAACGCGGGCGAGAGCTTGCGAGGGCAAGGAACGCTCGGATACCACGCAACCAGAGGAGAGCGTCTGCAAGCGGCGTCGCGTCTCCGAATCTGCTTCGTCATGGTGATGCCCTCTCCCCCACACTGTCCCCTCACCACGGTGACCTACTTTCGAGCCCTCCCTCGCGTCCCCCCACGGCCGACGGATGAAGCCGCGTTGGCTCTCCGCCGTGCGTTCGCTCCCCGTGAAAGCGCATGTCCCTCGCGTGCTTTCACTCGCACACACAGCATACGGCGCGCGGTGACGATTTTATCACTGTTGGACTTTATACGGAACCTCACGACGACGGCGACGGCAGAAATCCGCTTGGAGTGTCCATATAATTGCTATCGCAATAAAATGTGATCCTGCCACGTTGCGTCCTTTATAATACCGATGGGCGATCCTCATTATGGGTGCTGAATTTTTCTAGTGAGCCTGTCATGATACCCAGAGGGAATGCGGCTCACACTCTTCGAACAAAATGCGAGCAGTTCTTCTATTGCAGCCTTAAGTGACGGAACAGTAGACCACGTTGCTGTAACTCACCCAACAGAGGCCAAGTTTCTTAGCGTGGTCAACAATCGTTGCCGTCAGAGAAGCGCCGAGCCTTGGTACACGTCCTGGCCAAGCATGTCGCAGTCTTTCATTTTGCAAAGAGCGACGAACAATTTAATGTTCCATGGTCACGCACTCGTCACACGATTGACACGGGATCCGCTCATCCTATCCGGCAGAAACCGCACCGTGTCTCACATGCAGAGCAGAAAATGATTGCTCAACAGGTGGAAGAAACGCTAAAGAAGAAGGTCATTCAAGCGTCACGCAGACCTTGGGCTGCACCAATGATCCTTGTAAGGAAGAAAGGCGGCTCTTGTAGATTCTGTGTGGATTACCGACGTCTCAACTCTATCACCAAAAAGGGTGTATACAAGCTTCCCAGGATCGATGGCGAAATTGACTCCTTGCATTCTGCCTCTTATTTCTCCTACGTGGATCGAAGGTCTGGTTATTGGCAAATTCCCATGCATTCCGATGACAAGGAAAAACCGCCTTTATAAGCCCAGACGGTCTGCTTGAATTCAGTGTAATGCCGTTTGGCTTTTGTAACGCCCCAGCCACGTTTGGGCGCTTCATGGGAACTATTCTGCGTGGATTGAAGTGCGAAATTTGTAAACGTTATCTTGATGACGTTGTAATTTTTGGCCGTACATTTGAAGAGCACAATCGCCCTCTTGAGGTTGTTCTTACATCTCTTGAGAGAGCTTCACTCACCTTGTATTATAACAAATGTCAATTCGGCAACCGTGAGACTCTGGTTCTTGGTGATCTTGTCGACAAGCACGGCGTTCGGCCTGACTCTCAAAAGGTTGCTGCAGTTTGTAGTTTCAAACAACCGCAGTCACTACGAGAGTTGCGAAGTTTCTTGGGCTTGTGCGCGTACTTCCGTCGCTTCGTGCCTAAATCTGCCGACATGGCTTACCCCCTGATGTGTCTACTCAACAATGACGTGCCTTTTCAATGGTCAGCAGAATGCGAGTCATCGTTTAAGCAGCTCAAGTTTGTACTAACTTCAGGGCCCATACTTCGCCACTGTGATCCCATCTCCTGCCACCGAAGTACACACCGATGCCAGTGGTATAGGCCTCGGGGCCGTCTAGGTTCAACGGCATGACACCGTACATGTGGTTGCCTGTGCTAGTCGTTGTTTAAGTAAACCTGAGAGCAACTGTGTCTCGCGGTCATCTTCGCCATCCACAAGTTCCGCCCGTATATCTACGGACGCCGATTCTCAATTGTCAGCGACCGTCACTCGTTATGTTGGCTCACCGGACTACGTGACCCATCCGGACATCTTGATCGTTGGGCCACGGATTACAAGAATATGACTTTGAAGTGTGTTGCAAGAGCGGTCGTCGTCACGTTGACGCCGATTGTCCATCACGGCTTCCTTTTCCGACGACCGAGTGTGACGCCGACAATTTCGATGAATATCTAGCAGTTGTTGACCCTCTATTACCCGACCTCGGCACCTTTCGCACGGAGCAACGCAGCGACAGCAGTCTGGCTCCTCTCTTTCTACCCGAAACGAAAGGTCAACGCCGTTTCGTTGTAAAGGATGGCATTCTTTACAAGCACAATTCTTCTGGCAAAGGCGCCCGTTTGCTTCTATAGTCGTGCCAACAAGTTTGCGACGTGATGTGCTCCAAGCAATGCGCGATGACCCTACCTCTGGACATATGAAATTTTCCAGGACGTTTCAGCGTACACAGGAACGCTTCATCTGACCGAAGATGCGCCAAAGTGTAGCAGCGTCCGTTGCGAGCTGTGAACTGCGTCAACGCTACAAGCGTCAAACGGGCGGCCCTCCAGGACTTCTGCATCCCATCACGCCCCCTGCTTCACCGTTTGAGATAATTGGTGTTGACCTGCTCGGCCCTTTGCCGCGATCAACGACAGGCAACCGGTGGATTATGGTATGCGTCGATCACCTGACACGCTATGCAGAAAGTACGGCGATTCGTGCAGCAACGGCCGCTGAAGTTTCACACTTCCTGCTGCCATTCGTCATATTACGCCATGTATCCCCTCGTGTTATTATCAGTGATGGTGGCCGGCAATTTGTCGCCGATGTGGTTGAAGAGCTCTTCCGGCTTTCTACGTCTCATTTTCGTCACGCCACCCCGTACCACCCGCAGACTAACGGTTTAACTGAACAGACCAGCACAACTCTGATCAACATGCTTTCGATGTATGTTCATCCCGCTCACAAAACTTGGGACACTGTGTTGCCTTTCCTAACTTTCGCCTACAATACCGCAAAACACGAGACCACCGGATGCAGCCCCTTTTATCTCCTATACGTCCGCCAACCTCGTACAGCTCTCGATTCTATTCATTCGTTCTCCGAAACCGCCGAAACACTTTGCAGCGCAGAAGAGACGCGGCGCATCGCCCGCCTTCGTACCTTTGCCTCCCTATAGAACGCTCTAAAACCCGTTATGACGAGCGCCATCAGCGTGTATCGTACGAGAAAGGCGATTTGTTGTGGATGTGCACGCCACTTCGAAAGCACGGCCTATACCAAAAGTTCCTGGCCCATTAAACCGGCCCCTTTGTCGTTATGGCACTTCTCAGTGATGTCACGTACATGATATGTTGACTCTTAGTTGTCTAATGGCCGCCGCTCAAGGAAGACCAACGTCGTCCATGTCGCCCGTCTTAAACGTTTTCACCACCTCGCCCGGTGGGCATCGTCAGCAAAGGGGGAATTGCTACGATACGGGGAACGATTTGAAGTGAAGGAAGACGACGTGAGTTCGAACAGTGATCAGCTCGGTCCCTAGGCCTCTCGCATTCAACATTTTCATTAATAAATACATCTCGCCGTAACCATATATTAAATAATATTGGAGACAGGACTGCTCCATGGGGAACACCGCGAGTTGTATTTAGACGAGAAGTAGCTATCCTTAAAGCAATAAAATTCCCACGAGCTCAAGAATTCTGCCAACCACACAATATATATTTTGGTAAATTATGACACTGTAGGATATTCAGTAAAATTGGATGTCCAACGCTGGCATATGCGTTACCTATATTTAATGTTCCTAAAGCAGAATATTGTCTTTTTCGTGCAAGTTGTATGCGGCTCTCTAAATCCGCATGGGCAAACCATATGGACCAATCAACTCTGAAGCCTATTTGATTTGGATTTAATATTAAATTATCCGTCATCCAAATAGTAATTCTGCAATCTAGTGCCATCTCTATGAGCTTCACCATATCAGAAGTAAGAAAAATAGGCCTTTGGTATACCCTACTCTTTGTTATTTAGGTATTATGGGATTACTTTATTTACTTTCCAATCGTATGGTATCCAGGCGTTGTTCAATGAATAGTTTATAATCTTTAGGAGGTCACCAGGAGATAGATTGAATAAAACTTTTATCATATTAATTGTAATTCCCTCAGGACCAGGCGCTGACAGGGGTAAGTTTCGAATCGCTTGGGTTAAATCAGGCAATGTAACTTCACTAAAGACTAAAGTTAGGGCAGGGTTTTGGAAATTATGTGACACTAGATGACATGCATCTAATCGCCGAGCCTTTAACAATGAGGTCTAGAGATTTGCAATTTCATCTGACAACAGATTTACAAAGTCAATATTAATTGGTGGTGGCAAAATTTTGCGATACCTCATATATCTAAACAGCGCTATTTTATTTTTAGGTTCGGAAAGGAAATCATAGTGTTTCCCATTGTAATCTTCTTTAGCTTGAGCGACTGTGCGTTTAAATTCAGGAGCGTGAAATTTGTAATCACACCAATTTTGGGGGGACTATTATAAAGAAGCTGCTTCCAAGTTGCCTTTCGTCGTCGGTGGTTTCGCGTACAGTCTGTATTCCACCGAGGGCTATAATATGCTCTTTTGGCAGAGTCAGCGCTAAATTCAGCTTTTTCAAGCGAAGCTTGTATTGCCTCACAAGTGACGGCGGTGATGGTGGTGGTGGACGTCACGCAAAAACCCTATCGAAAACCTGTCGGAAACTCGCGTCTCGTTCACACTGTATATGCCGAAATTGGCATTGGAGGGTACGAATGTATTACTAGCATGATTGGCAGGTCATGACATCAATAAAATCACATGCTCGTCAGTTACAGTCACGATTAGCGATAATAAAATCACGTGTGGCACATACCCGCATTGGATATGCGGGTAAGAACGAAGGTTAAGCGGGTATGAGCGAGGGCCAAGAAAGAAAACAGCATAAAGAGAAGGAAATAAATAAAATCCGGCTGCTCCATGAGTAAGCAGGTGCGAGGAAAGCTGCGCCGGCGCCGCATCATGTGACGCGCTCGACCAATCAAGGGTCGTTTGGTGTGTCCCGGAGAGGGAAAGGGAAGGAAAGGGTGTTGGCGCGCGTTCCACCGGACTTCCGTCGCCTCAGATCAGTCTCGGCGCTCTGATGGAAGGCCGCGCGTGGTGCGTTACGCCGACGAGCAGGCTGCGTTTAAGCAGCGGCGCCACGCACTCGTTCGAGAAAGGGCTCATCGTCGACGTGCCGATTCTAGCGTCAGGGCCTCCAAAGCCCGACTGGAGAGCCGTTGACCCTGAAGTTTGAGTTGGCAACAAGCCGAACGCCTGCTAAGCGTCGTCATGCCCCAATCTCGCTTACCCCCCTTTCTCGACGGGAAGGGCATGTGTGTATGTTCTTTGATTACAGCACAAAGGTTCATTGCTTTGGTGTCTTCATGCTCTTCTGACTGAGAAGCCAAATGTACCTTTAGATCTGTTTTAAATTTATAATAATTTACAAATATGCGGACTGAGAGCATGATGGCATTATCGGGCAAGCAATTTCAAACATTGTTATATGGACAGTGCAAGTGTCCGTTAAGTTAACTGGGGGCAGATAGCCCAATGTCGTAGTTAATGAGGTGGCCTACTCAAAGAGGCGGACATTATTTTCACAAAAAATTGAAATGCATAATCGACTAATTAACAAAAATTCACTAATTAAGTTTTTAACTAATTACCTGATGGCCCACACTGCAATTTACATTTTGTAGCCGTGGAGTTCGCAAGGCGAATATCCACTTGCAATTAATTCTCAGGTTGACACCAGTTTGGAGATATTAATTCCCGAACTTTGCGGAGAAATGCATTGGCGTTCCAGTTAATTTTGTGCTTCAATGCATAAAGCGACGTTTTGTTAAGAACCTAACTGGAACGCCAATGCATTTCTCCGCAAAGTTCGGGAATTAATATCTCGAAACTGGTGTGATCCCGAGAATTCGTTCCAAGTGCATCCGCTTTGCGAACTCCACGGCTACAATTTGTAAATT
Organism: Dermacentor silvarum; assembly: GCF_013339745.2. Lineage (NCBI taxonomy): Eukaryota > Metazoa > Arthropoda > Arachnida > Ixodida > Ixodidae > Dermacentor > Dermacentor silvarum. The sequence continues at coordinate 33,293,420 of NC_051163.1, read as the reverse complement.
GCAATGTGGGCCATCAGGTAATTAGTTAAAAACTTAATTAGTGAATTTCTGTTAATTATTCGATTATTCATTTCAATTTCTTGTGCAAGGGCGATGATTGTACTGGCCTAAATTGCGCAGTGGGTTCAGGCCATTTGCTATGAAGGAAGAAGTATATCGTCGTCACAAAAAGGAATCAAGATCCCCCACTGCTGCTATAGCATGAAAATTAATATTAACGATTATAATCATTTATTATCTCATTCCTAAGTAAGAAAATACCATTTAGGTATCCTTCATTTTTCTTCCCATCGCCGCCTCGATTCATGGCCAATCCCCCGTAGTGGGTTGTGCTATTCCTATAGGCACCAAACCAAACCAATGTGGGTATGCGCCACAACCACGCAGGTCAACAACATCAACAGCTCATGAACGATGGTACTACCTTCGGGTAACGTCGTGGTAACGTCGTGGTAACTACCTCGGCGAGTGAGAACTGCACACTTTACTCTACACATTTAAAAGCAGAGTATGCATTTCACTACTTGCAGCAGACTTAATGATTGTTCGTAGGGCCTATTATCCCCGAAACGTTTTTAATTGCCTATAAAACATCCGGAACTGGTAGTCTTAGCGAAAAGGTATCCGAGTTTTCTCAAAAGATAAGTAGTTTATTGGTGAATACATTGTTCTTAAACATGAAATTAAGCGAGCGTTTAAAGAAAGACGCCTTCGCCCCTGATGAATGCGTTAGTATTTAGCAATGAAACTATTACTTAGAAGGCAGTGCTGCAGACTGGAATTCGTTGGGAAAGAGTATGTAACGGGATTGTTCTCTGTTGTCTGAACAATAATTAAGGCGACAGTTGTTAAGGCGAAAACATTATGTGTCTCATCGTTCCGTCGACCTTCAAAGTCCTTGAGCGAAAACGTGTCGACTACACGAAATGTACAAAAACTGTCATCGTTAATGAATCATGCCACCGTAAGCACTCATACCCCCGTGAGCAAGCAAGATGGATGATAAGGCCATGCCCGACCGCCGCATCGTGGGCCCTCTGGACAGCCCATAGTTGCGCCCCGGCATCGGGGCTCTTGATAGCGGAGAGCCACTTGTCCTCATTTATTTGTTCCGTGCCTCGTAACGAGGGGCAACGCCAGAGCATATGGTCTAAGCTAGCGAAGTCATTGCAGTGCCTGCAAGAACTACTGGCATAAGTGTCGGGATAAAGCTTGTGTAATAAAGCCGGGCTGGGATACGAGCCTGTTTGCAATAATCTGAGGGTCAATGCCTGCGCTCTATTTAACTTCTTGTGAGGAAGGGGAAAGTCTCTCCTGCCGAGATAAAAGTACTGCGTAATTTCATTGTATGTTGTCGGTTGATCTCTGTTCTCCACCACTCCTGGCTGGCCGGGGAGTTCTCCATGGTCGCGGAAAGCGAGACCTCGCGCCTTGGAGTGGGCCAGCTCGTTGAGGTTTGTGGGGCCTCCCATGATGGATCCCATGTGAGCGGGGAACCACGTGAGAGTGATGAGAAAGCGAATTAATATTCATGATATAGCGAATTACGTAGATGACTTAGCAAATTAAGGGGGATGACTAGGCGAATTAATCGGATGACTCAGGCGAGTTAAAAGCAGTTAAAGCGGGCCAAAGCATGACTGGCATGAGTGGAGGACAAAGCGAATTAAGAGGAATCAAATTATTTAAGAGTAATCAAAGCAAATTAAAAAAGAGTACTAATCGATTAAAGAGGAATCAAATTGAATTAACATTAATCAATACGATTTAGGTGGAATTAAAGTAAATTAAGAGGAATAAAAGTGAATTAACAGTAATCAAATCCAAATAAAGTGGATTTCGAAGCAAATTAAGAGGATGACTAATCGAAATAAGAGGAATGAAATTGAATCAATAAGGAGGACAAAGCAAATTAGGAGGAATCAAAGCGGATTATGAAGGATGACAAGTGAATAAAGAGGAATCAAAGCGAATAAAGGGGGATGACAAATCGAAACAGGTGGAATCAATACGAATTAAGTGGGATCACAAAGCGACTAAAGTGGATGACTCAGCAGTTTAATGTGGATTACTCAGCGATTAAAGTGGATGACTCAGCGAATTAAGATGGTTGATCAGCTAATTAAAGCGGCTAATTAACGTATTCAATTAAACTATAAATAAATAATACAAGCTACCTCCGCTTCGCAATGTCGCACAAGATAGATTAGTTAGCCTCGTAATGCTATCAATAGAGTACTTTGCAGCTGAAAGAAACTTTCCCGATACCTTGAAACACTTTTGTTTCTGCAAAAGCCGGCAAAGTACACTTTCTGTGAACGAACATCTGGCTAGTTCTTCCCCATCTCCAACGCATACATTTCCACTATGTGTGTGTGTCAAGCTTCGAGCCCGCTGGTTCATCACTCTCGCGTGTTATGCAGTGTTTTGACATTCGAGGTCGATGTCTCTCATTAACGGTATTATACCTAGTTTCTATGAAGCTAGGTATAACATTCCTACAGATCTAAGAAGACAGAGCTTAATCGGTCCCTTTTCATATTCATATTAAAGTGGTGGGAAGGAAGGATCTTAAACTGTGCCACAGAGGAGCAATATGTTGGTATTATGTTTCTTTTAAAGGTAGCGTTGGTTAGATATTTTGGTTCCTAGATTATGCCATTCGGGTTTACGCGGCTATCACGTATTATGGCGTCGTCAATGATGCGTTCTGGATAATTTTCATGTAATAGTGCATTCTATAGTTTTGCGTGTTTGTCCAAATTTCTGCATGTAGGAACAAATAATGCGATACCTGCAAGCTTAAAATAGTGGATGCCCATTTTACAATGTTGTGGGTGGCTACCGGCAATGTTTAGGCAATTTACTATTGTATAATGGGGCTAAGCAGGAAAGATAACAATTTGTGGAATTCCAAATTGCTCTACAACCTTAAATCTTTAACCCTATTATTATGCAGGTGCTCTGCCGAACTCCCAAGCGTCTGCCACAGTAACAAAAGCCCGAGCTAAGAGGGCCGTGACACGGAGTGCTTCAAGATGGAAGGCCCGAGAGATCGAGCCCCTGACCACTTCGTACCTTGCACAGCAGGTGAAAACGAAACGTGTCAGATTGTCGACAAGCTATCAACCTGGAACGAGCTCCTTCTCGGTTCCCAATTTGAACTACAAGAAATGCCAGGAACGACTGGCCAACTTTTCCTGAAGACTTTTGCCGACATTTTACCAACGATTGAAAATTTTGATGCACTTTGGATTCCACACTACCCAGACCTTATTGTATGGCTACTGAGAACACATCGCTGCATAGCGTCCGTGTATCTTAAGCTGTCCACCGCCGCAATTACAAGACTCTCGGTACTTGACGCTCTTCGGCATAGCACGTGGACAAAGAGAGTGATCCTATGTGTCGAGGACATGCAAGCCTTCGACGCCGCTTTTAAGGTCATACCCTGCTTGACCAAAATCGAAGAGCTTGACTGTTCAGCTTGCACCAAATACGAGGCTCCACCGGAAGGCTTTCTAACCGCACTGTCGGCTCTTTTTCGCACTTCATCGTCTCTCAAGTGTCTGCACCTCAGTTTCTTACGACTAATAGGACCTGTGGCTGACAAGCTTTTCACAGATTTGCTACTAAACAAACACAAGCTCAAAGAGCTCCATTTGCTAGACTGCGAACTCGTATGTGACTCGTATCCATACGCCCTAACCGAGTACCTTGGTACAACCACAGCTCTAAATAATTTTGCCGTCGATATGACGAACGAAATGGTGCAGAAGGCTGTTCTCGACGGCATTTTGCAAAACAATAGTATCTATAAGCTCCTCATTGGCGGATTCATTCAAAACGAAGAAAGCCCGGGAATAGTAGCTGCAGTGATCAGGGAGAACAGCGTTCTTCGCAACTTGAACATTTCTATCAGAGCTGCACCTGCGGTTGGTCCTCTTTCTGTTTACGGCTGCTGGCTCCCTGCACTCGCTCAAAACGACACACTGGAAGAACTCAGCTTTCCCTTAAAGGTGTTCCGCCGATCCGAGTGGGCCACTTTCATAAGGACACTGCCGAATAAAGAAAACTTGAGGAAGGTGAACATCAAGGCTGGATTCGAACACCGTCAGCTACTGCCCGTCTACGCGGTGGTGGAAAGCCTTGGCTTGGAGGAAAAAGTTTCCGTCACATTCCACTGCTTCGCGCACGACGTTGACTTGCTGCACTGCAAGGCAATTTCTAAAATACATTTTTCCGCGGGAGAACCAGACGACCGCTTAGTAGCCGCTTTGCATCTCTTGCCAAACTTTCAACACGTGACTGACCTGAGCATCGAGCTGACGTCGGGCAGCATCAGACTTTCTTTGGCACTTGCTGAATATTTGATCTCGACGGCTACGCTGCGACTTCTCAAGCTTAGCGTCGGGTGGGACATCTTCGTCGAAACCGAGGGAGCAAACCCTTGGTGGTCAGTCATACACGAGTCCCTGTCTCGGAACAAGAGCCTCAGGGAGCTGAGAGTTTTCCTGCAGCAGTTCAACACGCAAGACATCAAGGGCTTGGCCGACTCACTTAAACGAAGCCGGAACATCAGATACGCCGAGTTTATCGACATGGACCAGAAAAACGCATCCGTCTTCGTTCGACGCCTATCAAAGGGCATTGCGGACAACTGGACGCTGCAATTCGTGTTGTGCGGCCTTTCCATAGACGCGGACGCGGCGGGAGACTGGTACGCTGTCTGCGAGACGACGCGGAGGAACTCCGGCCTTGTCGCACGAGCAGCTCGATTTGTGAGGGCTTCACCTTTAGACAGGTAAGGTGACACACGGCCGCCTTGTACGTTGAAAGTCCTATATGGTCCTTTCCTTAATGTACTAGAATTCATTTCTGTACCGCCATTCACTTTCCTGAATTTGTTTGTCTGGCCTCACAGCGCTCTTAACGTAAAGTATACATGCTAGGTTCGTTATTAAAATATTTCAGGTACATTGTAAGCACGTAAGTTTTCACAAAAAGGTAAGGCCAGTCCTTTACCCGCTCTCGTAGTAACTGCAGCATCTACGTACCGCAAGAGTTCCCCAGTGAAACCTCGCAGAACTAGGTCTGCTTCCAACAGTGGCGTGTGAGAAGTTATGACATCGTAAACTTGCAAGAAGCGCTGTACGAGAAGGTGGCACTCTATGATGGCCACTTGCTTGTTTGCGTCTCTCTAGGGAGCCTACATGCAAGCCCTGTTTGTAGCGCTTGCATGTAGGCTCCCTACGTCTCTCATGTTTGTGGCGCCCTCTGGTAAATTTACTGTGTGTTACAATCTCGTCCAAGATCACAGGGTAAACATCGATCACGTTTTGCCCGATGTATACCATGGCGTCATTGCGGGCGCTATCATTCGAACGTGATTGCATGAAAAATATTGTCATTGAGATTTTCCTTAATTTAACAATTTCGGCAATTTACGCAATACCTTTCGAGGGCCGAAGCCGACGTCTCTTCCTCGCATTCGCCCAAATTGCATATTTCCTTTTAGATACAGCTTAATTCGAAATGTTTCAACAGGTGTCATGTGTCACATAAATGCCGTTTTACGTTTCATATGTATTTAAGCCAAAAAACGGGAGTAGACCTTGAGTGAAGCGGCCTTTCTAAAAAAAACTACGACTATTTCATTTTGAAACAAACTAGCTTAGCACAGAAGCTGCAGCCACTTGCTGCTATAGCATAGTGAAAGTATTTGCGAAAAGTTTTGCAAGTACATGGCACTGAAATGTCCATTACATGAAGAAAAAGAACACATTTCGAGAGCTTGGACCAGAGTGCAAGGATAGATTTATATAGGCTACTTTTGTATAGCACACGCCTCCAGGTCCTTGCGTCCAAGGGCTCTGTTAAGGCAGTTGTGCATTTTGAAAATTTTCGCCTCTAACATATTTTAACATATCGTCATTGTTTCATAATACATATTTCGTCTCCACAGCACACTTCATTAGTCATTGCCATAATTTTATTACATATAGTTTTTACGCAATTTACAGCGACCATCTTTTAGGCCCCTTTACAGCCCTGTCACATCCACTACTCGTAATTCATTGCTTCACTTCGAACTCATAAACACTGGCCTAGCGCTCTTTGGTCTTGCTTGGCCTTTGCGCCACAAAACACCAATTCATCATCAACATCATGGTCATTTCGTTAACTTGGTATGTACCGAAATTGGCATACTATGACAAGAATATATGACGCACATAAATGATATGTCATGACTATGACTGTCATGACATGCGTGTCATGTAGGTCATGAAACTGCCACCTACGTCTTGGTGCTCTCATGGTCGTTTCGTTAACGTGGTAGGTACCAAAATTGGCATAGTATGACGGGAGTGTATGACGAACATCAATGATAGGTCATGACATGCGTGTCATGTAGGTCATGACAATGACACAACAAAAAAGATTAACACTGAAAAAACACTGAAATGGGTTCGGACGTGGGTACTAAGTGAAGGAAACACTAAAGGATGGTGGTACAAACCTAGTGATGAGCATGACTCAGCATAAATGACAATGACTCAGCAAAAAAATATTAACACTCAAAAGCTACTGAAACGGGTTCGGACGTGTGCACTAAGTGAAGGAAATACTAAAGAATGATGGTAGAAGTCATAGTCATGACCATGAGTGAGCAAAAATGACAATGACTCAGCGAAAAAAAATTAATACTCAAAAACACTGGAATGGGTTCCGACGTGGGTACTAAGTGAAAGGATGATGGTAGAAATCATAATGATGGACATGACTGAGCAAAAGTGACAATGACTCAGCGAAAAAAGATTAATACTTAAAAACCACTGAAATGGGTTCGGACGTGGGCACTAAGTGAAGGAAACATTAAAGGATTGTGGTAGAAGTCATAGTCATGACCATGACTCAGCAAAATGAGAATAACTCAGCGAAAAAAGATTAGCACTCCAAACTCAATGGAATGGGTTCGCAAGTGGTACTAAGTGAAGGTAAAGGCTAAAGGTTGATGGTCGAAGTCATAGTCATGAGCATGACTAAGGCTTTCGCCTTAAGGTCTCTTAGGTGTAGCTAAAGGGACTTTTGAGGACTCATGACATGAATGTCATGGCATGCGTGTCATGTAGGTCATGAAAGAGCCGCCTACGTCTTGGTGCTCTCACGGTCGTTTCGTTAACTTGGTAGGCTCCCCGCACACTGCTTCGCATAACATCGATTCCCACAGGGCGTGGGATCTGTCGGCTTTTTATATCTATAGATAATGCGTATTTTGACGTGCTTAGCGCGTTTGCGTACGTCAGTGTGTACATGCTTCAACTGTCTCAAGGAAGCAGCTGCCACGAGCTTCCATGTCGGGCGATGACGTAATTTGCGTGAAACGAAAGTCTGCGGAGACCTCGAAGAAGTTCGCTACTGCTTTAAAATAATAACATACATACTCCAATCTGACGACCGACACATAAAATACAACGAATCTGTGTAAGCGAGTTCTCATAGCCTTCGGGAGCATTATGGGTCCGTTTGCTGGTTCACAGCCTCGTACGAACCTATTAGCAGTTGCTTCTGGGCTTAGTGCCCACAACACACACCAAAAGAAATCAGTGCGCAAGCTTCCAATGTGCACCTGTAGGTGAACTTGAACCATATCTACCATGGCACCGCGTACAAGAAGTTCAGTTAACTAACAAAGCCGGCAGATCCACGCCCTGTGGGAATCGATGTTATGCGAAGAAGTGTGCGAGGAGCCTACCAAGTTAACGAAACGACCATGACGTAGGCGGCTCTTTCATGACCTACATGACACGCACATCATGACATTAATGTCATGAGTCCTCAGGAGTCCCTTTAGCTACACCTAAGAGACATTAAAGAGAAAGTCTTAGTCATGCTCATTGCTATGAGTTCGACCATCAACCTTTAGCCTTTTCCTTCACTTAGTGTCCACATCCGAACCCATGTCAGTGGTTATTGAGTATTATTCTTTTTCGCTGAGTCATTGTCCTTTTGCTGAGTCATGCTCATGACATTTTGCTGAGTCATGGTCATGACTAATGACTTCTACCACAATCGTTTAATGTTTCCTTCACTTAGTGCCCACGTCCGAACCCATTTCAGTGGTTTTTAAGTAACCTTTTTTTCGCTGAGTCATTGTCACTTTTGCTGAGTCATGGTCGTGACTATGACTTCTACCATCATGATTTAGTGTTTTCTTCACTTAGTGCCCACGTCCGAACCCATTCCAGTGGTTTGTGAGTGTTAATGTATTTTCGCTGAGTCATTGTCATGACCTACATGAGACGCATGTCATGACATCTATGTCATGACCTATCACTCATGTTCCGCATACACTCCTGTCATACTATGCTAATTTTGGTACCTACCAAGTTAACGAAACGACCATGAGAGCACCAAGACGTAGGCAGCTGTTTCATGGCATACATGACGCGCATGGCATGCATGACATATCATTTATGTTCGTCATGTACTCTTGTCATAGTATGGCAATTTTGGTACATTCCAAGTTAACGAAACGACCATGAGAGCACAAAGACGTAGGCGGCTAGATAGATAGATAGATAGATAGATAGATAGATAGATAGATAGATAGATAGATAGATAGATAGATAGATAGATAGATAGATAGATAGATAGATAGATAGATAGATAGATAGATAGATAGATAGATAGATAGATAGATAGATAGATAGATAGATAGATAGATAGATAGATAGATAGATAGATAGATAGATAGATAGATAGATAGATAGATAGATAGATAGATAGATAGATAGATAGATAGATAGATAGATAGATAGATAGATAGATAGATAGATAGATAGATAGATAGATAGATAGATAGATAGATAGATACTGTCAAAGTAGCAAATGTTCGCCAAGAAATGCTTCGCATTTAAAAACAGCACTGGTCATGTGCAGGTACGTCACGGGGGCTCTGGAGCGTGTCTCCCGGTACCCTGTGCTACTGGACGATGTCGCTCGGCAGGCCCACATCGACAAATCAGAAATCGTCGACTTGGTGCGAGACCGCCTGAAGAGAACGGAAACCTTGAACGGATTCATGCGGGTCGTCGGAGTCGTCAGGGAGCGAGTCATCTGCCATCCACACAACGACGACCGTATGCAGCTGGACGACCTGATCGAGGACTGCTGGAGACACGTGCGACGCTACCTCCTGATAGACGACGTCAAGCCCAGCATTAGGCACGTAGAAAATATCTGAGCACAGGGGAAGCTTACGTCAACGACCCATGGGCGGTACCTTCGGCACGGTGCTCTGTCTGATGTTAGCCAGTTTCAGAGTGCGAACAGCCTGCGTATACGTGTTAGCATATTGCGCAGCTGCGGTCGAGTTTGCAGTTGGTTGGTCAGTACTGCGCCAACCGTAGCAAACACAAAGCTGAATTAGAACTAAGCGGCTAGTGCAACTGACCGGAGATGAGTCAGCAGCTTTGATTTTTGTCAGCGCATATGCAGTTTTTTACATGAGTGGACTGGACCGTTGAAAGAGACTGGTTGCCGTTTTGCTACTCAAAATTGACGGGTATCTGTATTGCGATGGCAAATACCAAAGACATTGAAAACTATATAGAAATAAATGCGCGAACGTGGCCTCACTGTTGCATGAGGGTTCCAAGATACGCGATGTCCACTGCTGCAATAAAAAGTCCTTATGAAAGCAAGGCATATGTTTTCGTTAACGTTTTCATATAAGCAAACATTCGTAAAAGTTATCAGGAATGAACAAAGAGCGCACAACTGTTTTTGCGTTGCGCGGTATCTTGCAACTTTTCACCTCTTGGACCGTGAAATTGTTTGATTTATTTGTGACTTCTCAGTTGTACATCTCAGTTGTTTTGTTTTTTTTTTTGTTGTTTTTTTTTTGTCATTGAAGAGCTGCACGTACCCACTGGCACATACATAGTGACCACACGCTGGCGTCAAAAAAGTTCATTGAACAGTATCTGCCATGGGCCCAATAGCAGGGCAATTAGAACACGTTCCAGTTCTGAAGGTTGTAGACCCCCAGGCCCACCTGATATGAGGTGCCTGGGCCACCCCAACTCGAATCCTCAAAAGCAAAACTTTCTCTTCCAGAAAGATTACGGTGAAGGAATCAGACACACTCGAGTGCACGTTATATGTTCCGTCGCAGAATGAACGTCTTGGTGAACTTTTGAAGAATGTACTGCTAAGCAGTCTGAAGGAAGCGGGGCTAGCGGTTTGTCAAACGAGTACGGTGAATGAGCCGCTCGGTCGGCGAGTTGTGGAAGAGACTCCATCTACCTGAATCCAATGTTCTGGAACGCGCTGAGGCTGATGGCTTTATAAAAGCGAGCCGTTATTGCCTGATCCACTTTGAAGGCTCTGTCCTGCCAAGTAGACAACTTGAGCCACTGGTTGCGCGCCACTGGGACTGTGCCCTTGGGATGTGCCCGAATATGAAACTTGGGTTAATGAGTGTGTACCACTGGGCGTGCGACGCCGGGTATATGCAAATTCTTGTTCATTGCCCCTGGAAGGATATGCGCCCTAAGAGACAAGCAGAACAATAGAAACTGAAGAAGTCGACCGCGAAAATTTGAAAATTTCAGCTGCAGGAAAGCGAAGCAGTCGTCAACAGAAGCAGCCGAATGTGGAAAAGAGAACAAAATGGGTCCACAGAGTCCGTTGAGCGAAGAAATATGCCGGGAACTGAAGTTGGCAGAGAAGTGGCCGGGTGTGGACAAAGAAGTTACGTTGCCAAGACATTTCTTTAACTATTTGTGGGAACATCAAAGAAAGACTTGCTTCACAGATTCCCACATAGATATGCCGAATTTTTTTATCATATCTACCTTCTAAAGCGGGATCGGTCAAGAATCTGGCTGCGCTATCATAGATAGTTGGACGATTTCGGGCCAACATTTCGCACGCGCCTCGTTCAACGCACGTGCCAGCGTGTTGCCTTATTTATTTTAAATAAAACACAGAAATTAAACCACTCGCTTAAGACTGTTCAATGCAAACCTTAATTTCAGCTTTTTTTTTTCAGTTATGGAGTTTTAAAAGTATACTCAGTACATTTTGCCTGCGCCTCATGGTTCTTGGCACATACCCGTTAATCGATGTGCGGAATGGTTTGAATTCATCATCATCGTTATCATTATCGAGCTGCAAGAAAAGAAGTGGAAACCATGGCCCCTCCCGGCGGTTCTCCGGATAGGAACGGCAGCCCGTCGAAGAAGGCCACCTCACCGAAGGCCGAGAACTCGTCGCCCAAAGGTGGCGGCTCTCCGAAACCTAGTGGTCCCGCGAAGTCACCCGGTGGGTCGCCGAAACGTGGTGAGTATCCGATGTGCCAGGCCAGCAGGGTTGCCCGCCGTGGTAGCTTAATGGCTACGGCACTGCGCAGCTGAGCTCGAGGTCGCAGGTTCCGTCTCGGCCGTGGCGCGGCCTCATTTCAACGCGGGGCGAAGCGCAATAACACTCGTTTACTTAGATCTAGGTGCACCCAAGCTGGTAAAAATTAATCCGGATTTTTCCGCTACGGCGTGCTTCAGAATCGTATCGTGATTTTGGCACGTAATTTTTTAGGCCGGCAGGCTCCCAAACGCTCGCGACATACTTGCCTGTTAAAAGAGTGTTTAACTGAGCTAGTTGGTTATTTTTCGAGGTTTGTAGCAGCAGGAAATTGTGAAACACAGACACAAAGGAACGAACAGGTCTGTTTGTTCTTTTCTGTGTCTGTGTTCCACAATAACATGTTGCTACAAACCTAGAATAATACTTGCCTGCTAGGGAGCGTTAACTCAAAAGCTTTCCTCAAAACTCGTGGTAGCGGAAGAATAGTTTTGTTCAGCTTTCGTTACAGTTACACTGACATGAAGTTTGTTGCATTTGACAAGAATTCGAAGCTGAACCCTCTGCCTGGCAGCAGAGTTAAGCTTTCTCCTGCGAATGCAAGGAGTTACCATTCAATGAACGCCGAGCAATGCGATTTAATTCTTTTTTTTTATTTCCGAGTTAAGTCTTCTGCTTAATCAATCATTTTCATTGAAAATTTATCGACAGTGCAAGTTTGTTTTGGAAACTGGGGACTTCGGTGGACGCGGTTATTGGCACTTCTACCACGACACATTGGGCGACAAAACTATTGCGCGCACCTTTTTCGCGGTTTGATCCTTGCCAGGAGTGTAATTCTAGTGGACAAGAGGAAATTTCTGCCAAGCTTTCGAATTCTGCATTTGAGGCGTTTTTAGCCAATCGGAGAGGCAGTCTCCTGAGCCTAATCACAGCCGACAAGATGGCAAGTTCGACAGTATGGCAGAACTTGGCAACGTCCACAAAAGCACCACTGTAATCGTACCTAAAAGAATCTCAACCCGTAAACCTACCGTAGCAACGGACCAAGGGGTCAAAGCCAAGCCAACTGGAGGCGCCTCGCCTCAGAAGGGAGGATCGCCGAAACAAGTTTCTGCGGGGCCGGCGAAAGGGCCGGCAGCCAACCATGCGGCGAAGCCCACGGGAGGGGGATCCCCGAAACGCGCCGGCGGAGGATCGCCCAAGCCCACCGACGCCGCCAGGAAGCCAGCGGCGACAACATCAGCGAAGCAGGGGGGCTCACCAGCGAAGGTAAGACCGTGAGACACTAGCGTTACGCAATAATTGATGACGATGTCTTCTTAGCTGACTTCACACAGGTGTGGCATATCTGGGATCTGGGTATTTTGTAACCACTTCCAGAAAAAGAACAGCAATTCAGCGCCTCCAGAGCATTGTAGCGACTCGCAAGAGGTATATAAATGTAGGTCTCAACGAGACAAAAAGCCAAAATTAGTTGCTGAGTAAGCAAAATTAACAGTACGGGCGGCATGAGCGCCAATATAGTCGTAAATTAACCACATTGCACTGTACCCCTGCCCTGTAAAGGGTGCACCACCGTAAATATAGACACGTTGAGGCAAAGCCACCCTACGGCACGATTTTGTGTAATGGGGCGAGTTCGCTTGGACTGAGGAGGGCTCGCTCGAGGCAACGGTGTCTGGATGGCGGCTTCGGAGATGCCCATAAGATGCGACCATTAGTCGCAGAGTAGGTAAAATTGACAGTATAAGGGAAATTAGAGCCAATATAGTCGAAAATTAACCACACTGAACCATAGATTGCACATCTCCGGGATCGGCCCACCTGGTCTCCTGGTCAGAAAAAAGAAGGGTCAATGAAGGGTCCCCGCAAAAGAAGACAAGGTAAACGTAATTGCTCGTGAAACACGATGCTAATAAGATACGAAATGAGTCAATAATGAGCACGAAAAAAAAAAGAAAGACAGAAAGAGACGGAATAGAAAGATATAATCAACATTCAACCATGGAATCATTTGAACCACTATGTATGTGGACCTTGTCTTCTTTAGCCTCGACACTGGTTGACCGTTTTCCTTCATGGTGTTCTGGGTGCATATTCTTCGGTGTCCTACGAAAATTGTCTACGGGAAGTTTCAAGTAGCATCCGGTTGAGCCAGCATCGAAATGATGGGCATTGCATCGATTTACCTAAACTTCATCATTTCGGCTTCAAACGGCTTTGTTATCACTTTGATCACATGCAAGACAATATTGTCTGGCTGTGTTTAGAAAACTATAAGTGCTTGGAAAGTTAGGAAGATAAAGCGTAATAAATAACGTCCCAAGATAGTTAGATCGCACACGCACGAAGATTAGACAAATCCATGTACTATAAGCATTATTCCGATGGTAGCTAAGCGATCAACGCGCCTGAGTTCTCTGTAGTAACTTTAGTAAGAAACTATGTTGTAGAGCTCAAGAGTCACGTGGCAAAGAGCATCACAGGAGGCTGGCAATGCAGCGCCACGTGTAGCGTTGGGCAGCGGCGGAGCACCCGGAGAAGGTAGCAGAGTGGAGGAGGTGGGGCAGGTCACATTGTAAGGGGCGTAACTGAGGGAGAGGCAGTGCCCACGGGGCGGTAACAAAAACGTTTTAGTAGAACGGATGCTTCGGCGAAACCGTGCATCAGGTTACCTAGGTGGATAGTCCATCCAATGACAGGGCGCCACAATGCTATGGCACTGCAGTCGCTCGAGTGTATAGCATGAGAACCTGTAAGAATTTTTTTTTTTTTACCGGCAACAACACATATGAGGTTTACTCCTCACTAACTCAGTACAGCGCAGCAAAGGTCAGTGCTCGTGCCAGCCAAACAGTACAAGAAGAGCCTGCTGCGCGTTACAGTGAAGGAAAAAAGGCTCGTCTATTGTGTGCTGCTAGTCCTTCCGTGATTATGAGCCTGCTGCGCGTTACCGAGAAGGAAAAAAGGCTCGTCTATTCTGTGCTGCTAGTCCTTCCGTGATTAATTTTCTCATTGCAGTCGGCTTTTGATGTTCTCATTTGGTTCTCTAGATGTACACATTGTCAATAGTGTACGCCTATTCCTCTTATGGCTGATCACGTCGAAACGTAAATGATCCTTTTTTGCACGCGCGGTGTTGCGCGGCAAATATTTAAAATAACTATGAGGCAAGCGCTCCTCTCGCTCAAATGAGTTCCCAACGCTCGCAATGTGCCAACTATATAGAGTGTGTTTTGCGGCTATACATCCCACCACGACAAAGATACGAAAGCTAGAGATCATTTGCGCTGTAGCGCTCCATATAGACCTGATAGATTCAACGCGCATTCTAGGTCGTCGCGTCCAAGGCCAAAGCAGCGCGGGAGTCCCCACAGCTTGGCAGCCCTTCCAAGATAGCGGGCGCGTCCAAGTCCCCTGCGGACGCCTTGACGGCTGCAACCACGCACACGCCGATCTGGATGCAGCCGGACGCTGCCACCCTGCCGCCCAAGGCCGCGGCCAGCGCTGAAGGGACTCCGGGATCGGCGGCGTCCGGCCGCGTGAGCGCTGTCTCCCGCAGAGTGAAAAAGATCACTGGGAAGCTGCTGGACATGGTCGGCTCTCGCAGGTGACAACGTGCGGAATCGAGATACGAGCTTCTCCTCCGCTACATGTCGTAGCTTTGTGACCTACATGGCGAGTTCTGGGCCTCGCAACATGAGGTTAAAGGGACAGTCAACCGCTCAGAACGTGAATCGAGATAACGCCGCTGATGGAAAGATTGCCTATCGTAGTGTTTAAAACGAGCCATGTTTTTCTCATCAAAAGTGAATTTATGTTTTTAATTCTTCACTAAAAGTCGCCAAAAATGACCTCTGGCGCCCCACGCGGCAAAAACATGAAGATGCATAAGAGTTCTACCACGTGACCTTCTATTAGTGTACGCGGTTCCTGATATTTTTTGTTAGTATTAAAATTCAGTGCACTTTTTTTTCTGTGATAAGCTTTTTCTAACTTACAATGTGCAGATAGGCTTTCGCTTGTAGTTAGTAAAAAGTTGTCGCAGTTTCACCTGAAAGGTGAAGCATCAATTGCGATAGCAAATTTGTAGAGAGATATACGGAGTAATGATATTAGCTTTATCAGCTGTATAAACTTGGACATGCAGCAGCACCGGCAACGCGCCGAACTGTTGTCGACGCCGTCGGCATTTTGCCCGCGTTCGCTCAAAATGCGTGCGGCGTTGGTGACTGTTGCCGGAGCCTCTGATATAAATAGGCACTTGGTGCCGCAGCTAAACGTCGCCTCCCTTCCCTCCCCCTTCCCCCCCCTCCCCCACGGCCTCTCGCGCATCGGAAGAAGGCGCGTTTGCTCTACATACATGGTGATTGTAAAGGAGGAAAGAGACGCCTACTTCTGCAGCCCTTAAGGAAGCACGGCGCAGAACGCGCGCTTGTTCTCCGCCGTGCGTTCACTCCCCGTGAAAGAGCGCGTCCCTCGCGCCCTTTCACTCGCACATACAGCGTTCGGCGGCGCGCGGCCACGATTTCATCTCCATTGACGTCATACGGAACCTCACGGCGACGGCGACGGCGACGGCGACGCCGACGGCGACGGCGACGGCAGAAATCTGCTTTTGAGTGTCCATATAATTGCTATCGCAATAAAAAGTGGCGCTGCCTTCGCCTTCGTTTGCCATGAGTTGGCTTGACTCGTCCATGCTCGTCTAGGCTTGGCTCGTCGAAGCGAGTGAAGGAACGAAAATGATATGCGTAACATTCAGAGACAGGAACGCAGCATTGTGGATTAGAAAGCAAACAGGGGTGGCTGATATTCGAGCTGAGATTAGGAAAAATAAATGAACTTGGGCGGCCCATGTAAGGCGTAGAGCCGATAATCGATTGTTTATTAGTTACAAAATGTGTGCCAAGGAAAGAAAGAACACAGTCAAGCACGGCCGAGGATAAGGTGTTTTGATGAAATAAAGAAATATGGAGTCAGCCGATGAAAGACAAGGGTAATTGCTGATCGCTAGGACGGGCCTTCGTCCTTCGGTGGGCATAAAAAGTAATCCCTGTTTAGGAAAAAAATCACGCGCCATTCCACTATTGTGAAAGGTGTATTACCAGCGAAGCGGTTTGGCACACGACACAGAGGTGACACAGAATTTAGACCAAAGGTATGAGCAAATGTTATTTCTCTTGAGCGGCGACGGCGGTCATCCCGAAGAGACACACGCACACACTGTTATTTTGATCGGTGGTGTTTATCGGCGGCATACATTCGCGTGAAAGACTACTGCCACCTCGGGGAGCCGGAGGAAACTAGACACGCGTGACGGGACCGCCACGCCGGGAGAGAGGAAGGAAACCAGGCACGCAAGCGCTTGTAACGACGACCAATACAGGGCGGAACGAGCGTTCACATGGCCGTCGCGGGTCGCACAGAGGCAAATCTTTGAGGAACCCCCATTATCTACCCGAGAGTGTACTGATTTTGAAAATGGTGCCTATGGATAAATTACATACTGAAAATGGATATCCAAGTGATGAGACATATAAGCTTTTACACAGAATGAAGCGATTTTGCATCAAATTCGGGAGCTGAGTTTTTGCACGCGCGTATATGTTGACGGACACGAAAAATGCATAGAACCCTAGCCACAGACAATTTCGCTGTGGAATCCTAAGGCTAGCACGCACTTTCGATACATCCGTTCTTAAACTCAGCCACGAAAAGCATTTGCCATTGTCCAGTTGACTTTCCCAAACTCTTCTTTCTAGAAGTTCCGGATGAATTGATCGAATTAGAAAACCAATGCATTTTTTTGCAGATTTTGCGGACAGATGTCTCGAAAGTTTTGTTATATGGCCTTCATCGATTACGAAAATTCGGCCGATTCAGCACAGATACGGGCAGTGATGGACGCATTGCGTGGTCAAGGAGTCGAGAAAGCGTGCGTGAATATTTTGAAACGCGTTGCACGTGCTAAGCCTCCGCAGTTACATTAATTATTCACAGGAATCCACAAAAATGCTGGCAATGTGCCCCGGCGCCGTGTCTCCGGAGTTGCGTAGACAATCGCCCTCACTGCTTCGCATTTCTGGGCGGAACTACACCTCTCTCTCTCTCTCTCTCTCTATATATATATATATATATATATATATATATATATATAAGTGATGAAAGGGAAGATTGTCATCCACCCGAATTTCGCACGAAGCTACCAAGTAGCTTACGTCACACCTCACGTACTCCAACGCATTTCTCTCGCATTTACCTCTACATCGCCGCTAAATTATTTTCTTTAATAAGTCAAAGTCTCGCTCAGTCACAGCCGAAAAATAACCCATGGCTCTCCTTCACACAGCTCTCGCGATGCGAACGAGCAACCGGCTCCGTCAGCAGCCACAGCGACCGGCCGCGCTGGTCCCGGGGCGAGGCCCAAGCTGACGCAACTCTCCAAGCGACAGCAACCCTCGGGCTCGACCGGAGGGGACAGCCCCGACAGGGGCTTTCGGCGATGGCTGAAGAAGCGCATGCGACGGGTAAAATTGATCGATTGAGTTTCAACACCTGGGGCCGAATCCACACAAAAAAACGTTCTTGCGCTAAAACTGTTCTTACAATCAGGTGTCGGCCGATCGTGGTGTTGGACATATCATTAGCGAACGCGGCAGGCCAATGGCAAGCAGCATTTACGAACGAAAAGCTTTGTGAATCGGCCCCTGAACTATATGAGAGACGTCGTATATTGTAGGGACACTGTCATCGTCATCATCAGCCTACCTTTGCGTCCACTGCAGGACAGAGGCCACTCCCTGTGATCTCCAATTACCCCTGTCTTGCGCTAGCTGGTTCCAACTTGCGCCTGCAAGTTTACCAATTTCATCAACCCACCTAGTTATCTGCCGTCCTCGACTGAGCTTCCCTTCTCTTGGTACCTCCTATTCTGTAATTCTAATGGTCCACCGGTTATCCATCCTACGCATTACATGACTTGCCCAGCTCCACTTTTTTTCTCTAATGTCGATTAGAATATCGGCTATCCCCGTGTGCTCTCTGATCCACACCGTTCTCTTCCTGTCTCTTAACGTCATGCCTAACATTTTTCGTTCCATCGCTCTTTGCGCGGTCCTTAACTTGTTCTCGAGCTTCTCTTATTAACATCCAAGTTTCTGTCCCATATGTTAGCACCGGTAGAATGCAATGATTGTACACTTTTATTTTCAACGACAGTGGTAAGCTCCCAGTCAGAATTTGGTAATGCCGGCCGTATTCACTCCAACCCATTTTTATTCTATAAATTTTCTTCTCATGGTCAGGGTCCCCTGTGAGTAATTTACCTAGATAAACGTACTCCTTTACAGACTCCAGAGGCTGACGGGTGATCCTAAATTATTGTTCCCTTGCCAGGCTATTGAACATTATCTTTGTCATCTGCATATTAATCTTCAACCCCACTCTTTCACTTTCTCGGTTAAGGTCATCAATCATTCGTTGCAATTCATTTCCGGTGTTGCTGAACAGGACTATGTCATGTGCAAACTGAAGGTTGCTTAGATATTCGCCATTGATCCTCACTGCTAAGCTTTCCCAGTCTAATAGCTTGAATACTTCTTCTAAGCATGCAGTGAGTAGCACTGGAGAGATTATGCCTTCTTGCCTGACCCCGTTTTTGATAGATAACTTTCTACTTATCGTGTGGGAACCAATGTAGCTATTGTAGATATTTCCCAAGATATTCACGTATGCCTCTTGTACTTCTTGATACTTCTGGAGGGAAGGCCGTCGTTGTAACGTACGTACACCGAACGGGGAAACGAGCGAACAAAGGTCGAGAACCCTCCAATGACAATGCAAAGACTTGGAGGACGCTTAAGCTTCGCCTTTAAGGGTGGAACGCGATGGCATTCAACGATCCCTGACTGCTTCTCACGCTTCCCGGCAACTGCAGCTTATGTAACCGTAACGTGTTTCTGCAAACGCCGACAGCGAACGCTATGCACAAAGACGAGCTTTCTGGTTCTTCTTTTTTTCTCCCGCGGCGCGGATGTCGCGCATGCGCGGAGGCGAGCGCCACCTGGATGGTGTTGCAAGGAACCGAGCGGGGCGCGCCGCTTCGTCTAAGGCAGACCTCAAACGACAGCTGGAAAAGGGGTTTATGTTCGAGTTTCCACGTAACATAATTATGTTTGCTCGTATATTCAAATCACAATCCGACGCTATAATGTCTGTAGGTTGTGTGTAAGTCTTATTTTAAGAATTTTCTGACGCATATTACTTTGAAAAATTCAATAAGTTCGGGAACGCCAATGCGCCACGCGGAGGGCCTGCGTGGTCAGCGATGCGTGGTTCGGGATGATTTTTCATTAAAGGACAACGCCGCCGACGCCGGCGGCGACACCGACACCGGAATTCTTGCGACACGTGGTCCTTAACGCTATCGCGTTATAAAGCGAAGTCTAAACTCACCGGACGTGAGCGTGCTGACGTGGTGGCGCTCGTGAAACGACAAATGCGAAACCCTCTTGAGATGCAGGTTGCGGTGCAGAAAACACAGGCTGCGCGACCTTCCACGAAGATCAGGAAACAAATATTGGGCGCCGCTGGTCTCACTGTCTCCGCGAGGCTAATGTGTGACACAACTAGTGTAGGTCGGAGCGGCGTCGCCTGTTACGGCTTGTCTCATCGATAAAGTAACTGGTTACGTGTAATTGGTTACTGTAGAGAGTAACTGAATTACAGTGAACATTGCCGAGCGCAGATGGCGCGACAACGGCGCCATCTGCGCGCGCGACACATGTGTGGCCCGGTAATGGCTTCTTTCTTATACACAACGATAAAGTAAAGTGCGTGGAGTTGCGAAAATATAAGCGATGATGCTATACCATGTTTTCGTTGCATTTGTTTCAGCCGGCCTTTGACCGTCTTTTTTTTTTTTTAATGACGTTCCTCGTTAAAATGAACGTGCAGTTTTATAAGTGTGAAGACTGAACTCGTATTTTATGCTACAAACGATTCATGTCCTGCCTACAGAGTACGGACTTCTCTATATGGTCACGTCTTGAACGACGGAGTGAGTCCTGGGGCGGCTAAGTAATTCTTCAACGCGCTGTTATAATATCGTGTTCGTAGCCAGGCTTTCACATTCCAAAGAAAGCAACTCACGCTGCAAAACGCTATACATTGTCCTGTGGCAACAACCGTTGCTATTAATGCTGAGCTAAGACGATTTTATACTCGACTCATGAACGCCGCCATCATGGGCTGCTGCACAAACAATTTCTTAGTTTTATGAGAAGTCACGTAACATGGTCATGAAACGCTGAACGCGTTTATACAACTGTTGTCATGCTTGCGAATCGACTGTAGTACCGTAAACTTCGTTGTTAAAGACAGAAAACAGAAGCGTTATCAGCCCAATATGGCGGCACCTAAACACTTCCATAAAATGGTCTATAAGTGGGACCCACTCTTTGTATGTGCAATCGCAGACTCGCAGCGCCGAGGGAGTGCCACGCGAGGAGGAACCCAGGAGCGGCATCAACTCGGTGGGTCGCACGTTGCTGACGGCCGCGGTCATAGCGGTGGTCACCGTCCTGCTCTGCGTCATCATGCTGGCCGTCACCTGGCGCGTTGTCACTGGCTCTTGGAGCACGCGAGCCCGGGAGCACGGCCTCTCAGCCGGCCACGACAGCAACGACAGCAGTGCGAAGCGCGTCACCAGCGGCAGATCCTGCGTCGCGGACGCTTCCGGAAGCACGTGCGTCGACCGCTACGAAGCACTATTCCGGGACTCCGTAGACACGTCCACCAATCCCTGTGGCAACTTCTACCAGTACGCATGCGGAGCCTGGAAGCGGAACCACGCCAGGTCGGCGACAATGACTGCGTGGAAGGAGTTCGCAAGCAACGTCATCCAGCGTGTCCGCGAAGAGAAGGTCTCGGCCCTCAGAAGGCACGACGAGCCGTTGGGACAGGCGGCGCGGTTCCTGGAAGCCTGCCTTGACGCTGGCCGCGGATTCTCGGAGGGCGTCGGCGTCGAAAACGACGTGAAGGCGGTCTTGGCCGAGGGTGGCTTGACGTGGCCGAACAGAAACGACCACGCGGACTTCGTGTCTTCGCTCTTCTTCATGGCGAGGCACGTCGCCCTGCCGGTGTTCTTTGGCATCGAAGTCGGTTACACCGATGACGGGTTGCGCGCCCTTTTGTTCCTTCTGGACTTCCAATTTCAGAGGACACTCCGTCGCTTCCGGGAGCACATGAAGACGGACCGCGGGAAACAAGATGTCCGCGCCGCTTACAAGAGCTTCACTGAGGGCGCCTTCGACGAAGCGCGGTACGCTGAAGTCGTCAGCGCCCTGTACGCGATGACCAAGGTCTTCGACATCTACGTTGACGCCGTGGACAAGGAGGAGCAGGAACACGTGTCATCCCTGGGCGAGTACGCACCGTCCGTGCCTGAGGAGAAGTGGAGGTCCCTGCTGCATCACTACCTGAGGTATTACTTCTCCGACCTCGAAGCAGTCGTCCTGTACAACGCCCGTTCCTTCGCCGCCATATTCGAGGCTCTCCGCGACAGAGGGGAGGCCGTGATGAGCGACGTGCTCGGCTTCCTGGGCGTCCAGGCGGCGATCTACTACACAAGCGGCACGCTCAGAGACGTGTTCTTCGATTCCCCCGGCGAGGCGGTCAGCCAGCAGGAACATTACTGCTTCGCTCGTGCCTACAGGTTCTACGAGCACGCACTGAATAATTTCCTTCTTGAGGGCAACGCTAGCGCCGCCGCGTCGCTGGAAGAGTTCCGCAATCTGGCCGAGAGAATCCGCACGCAGTTTCCTCGGCTCCTGGAACTTGACACCTTTCAGAGCGACACTTCGCCGCGCGCCACGGAATACAACGTGCGTGCCCTTTTCGACATCGTGGAGAAGTCACGACCCGAGTTCTTCGTGCCGCACTACGCAGGCTACCCGAACGTCACGAACAGCGCGCTCCGCAACTGGATGGCGTTGTCTGCGCACATCAGGAAAGCCGGCGCCTCTTCAGCCGAATTCGTCGAGAGTGCCGGCGCTGGCGGCCAGGTCGACTGCGCGGGCCAGTGCGACACGGTTTTCTTCCGGTGGCGCCTCACGCCCTACCACCTGGGCTTCCCGTGGTACCTTCCCAACGTCCACCGCGGCGTCCTGCTCGCTGGACTCGGGGCGCGAGTGGCGGCCGCGCTCTTTCTCGACTACGTCGACAGAAACGCCACCTCCCGAGAGGAGGTGTACAGGAAGAACCACGCCTGCCTCCGCGCCTGGACTCCCAACCTGGGCACGTCGCCGGACTTGGACCTGCAGGCCGCAGTGTCGGCGGTGGCGACAGCGTTTAGAATGTACGAGGACGAGGCGAATAGGCGCGCCAACGCCTCTCTCTTCACCGACGTGGGTTCCGTGAAGGCGTCGCAGGTGTTCTTCGTCTTCGGCTGCCACCTGTTCTGCGGTGACGACCGAAGCGGCGAGCGCTTGTGCAACGTGCCGCTTCGGCAGAGCTCCGACTTTGCGCGCGTATTCAACTGCGACCGGAGTTCAGCGATGAACCCCGAGAAGAAATGCGTGATGCATATTTAGAATCGAGGCACCCGCATTTGCTGATCGTTTAGTGCAAAGTTTGCTATTTAAACATGTATTATGTGCATTAAACACTGCGTTCGACGTTAAACCCCGGGTCTATTCAGTCTTTCTCTTTCTCCCTATCTTTGCGTGCACCACCTTCACTATTTAGGCCTGATGTGAACTGACAGCTGGGCAAACTGGTACCGATTCACACTGTGGGTTACTCGCAAAACACGCGCACGAGAAGGGAAAGGAACGAACGACGCCAGAGCACATTCTCAACTGTTTTTTTTTTTTGTTATAATAAATGAACGGTAATTTATGCAACAAGCCATCTTACAAGCGCCACCTGGTAGTCAAAATACCACGACAAACAGAAGACAGAGGGAAATTTTTAAAAGCCAGAGAGGTCTGCCTGAGGTACATTCGAAGAACACCTATGTACATTTCTCTAGCCAGCTACTCTAGAGAGAATTAACTGTGTATACACACCACAGTGTCACCATAGCGTTTACCGCGCCAAATAGGCTTTCGCAGTTATGCCCGCGGGTCAGGAAGAAAATTGAATGTCCTGTTGCGCACAGGGAAGGCAGTTGTTTATAAAGTGCCGGGAGCACTACGCTCCACCAATAAAACAAAAAAAATGGGAGTTGGTCAGCCGTCTATTGGCGGGAAATGAATACGCGTATCTGTGTGTCCTGCTATATTGACTGATAGCAAAGGCCAGCCGGTGTATGTTCCGCATAGTTTAGAAATTTTATATTATTTGTTATGATGTTGTTTTCAATACCAGGTGGCGCTTCTAAGAGTTGTTTCAAAGCGGGTTGAAGCCTTAACTGGTCAGTGCAGTCGAGATAAGTAAAAATACGGTTATAGTTTTGGCGGGGAAAAAACTTGGGGGCCGCTTAAGCTTCGCCTTTAAGAGTGGAACGCGATAACATTCAAAGATCCCTGACTACTTCTCACGCTTCCCGGAAACTGCAGCTTATGTAACCGTAATGTTTACCTGCAAACGCTGGCGTTGAACGCTATGCACGAAGGCGAGCTTTCTGGTTCGAAGGCGAGCCGCGGATGCGCGGAGGCGAGCGCCATCTGGATGGTGTTGCAAGAAACCGAGCGGGGCGCGCCGCTCCTATTAAGACAGACCTCAAATGGCTGCTGGAAAAGGGGTTTGTATTTGAGTTCCCGCCGTAACAGAATTATGTTTTCTCGTATATTCAAATTACGATCCGACGTTATCATGTCTGCGGGTTGTGCGTAAGTCATACTGTACGAATGTTCTGACGCCTATTACTTTGAGAAATTCAATTAGTTCAGTAATTCATTTGCGCCACTCTGAGGGCCTGCATGGTTCGGGATGATTTTTCTCTAACGGACAACGCCTCCGACGCCGACACCCGATTTCCCGCGACGTGGGGCCTTTAACGCTATTGCGTTAAAAAGCAGGGAAGCGATTGATAGAACCTGAGTCGTTACAAATATAGGTAACTGTACAATATGGAGATTGAGGTTTTAATGAAGAAAGCTAGAGAAGATCAAGAAACACATAGGCAAAATTATAGGTTGTGATAGATTTAGAAAAACCTTATTAGCTGGAGAAGGCTTGGTGACTATTTGTCGCCGCACCGTTTAAAAAGGGATGCCAATAAACATCACATATCGTCATCATTCTTGCATAAATTACCGTTCCATTAATAAAAAAAATTACGGCAAAACTCATCTCACGTTGAATGTCGACGGTATAATGCGAACAGCATTATGCTCATGTTTGTGTTAGCACCAAACAATGAATCTACTGGATTAACAAAAAGAAGCAGCGGTAAATTACACGCTGAGAAGACCGATACACATACAGTGCGACGCAACTTAGCGTCCAATAATTTGCAAGAAGAGAAAAAAAAAGTTGCAGTGGCTTAGCTCGGCTATGCCAGGATATACGTAGCGTTAGCAAAGGTTCAGCTGATTATTCTTAGCTTTCCTGGTTGTCTAGATTGTCAAGGATTAGCTTGATTGTCATGCTTACTGCTGCTCCAATGACACACACGCGGTATACGTATTATGTGGCACATGTATATAGCCGTCTTCTGTTCATTCCTCCTACGCTCAACCGCTAATTGCCAGGCAACTACTTCGGGATCCGATGAGTCAAGCTTCTCCGTTCTTCTGCGCTGTTGAGCAGCATTTGCGCTCTCCTTCTCCATGGCTATACCACACTGGCAAACGCCAGTCAGAAGCGCAGCGGCTCCAGCGCAGTGTCAGACGGCGACTGCCCAGCGAGCGCGCGCCGGCGCCAGTGCGTCTACCACGGCTACGACGTCACTCCTCTGGAATGCGCAGACCGGCGGCGGTGAGTCGCGCGCGGCGGCGGCGGAGTGCGCGAGAGGTGCCGGCTCCGGTGGCTCCGGTGCGCAAGCCGTGTGACATCACTGATCCTTGCGCATGCGCAGCACGGCTCTTGATGTGCCGCGCGAAACGGGCTTGGCTAGGCCAGTGTAGCTAACGCTACAAAAATGATTGAATCGTCGCGATGGCACATCACGAGTCGCTGTATATAGCGTCCAAGTCCCTAATTATAACGAAATTATTTTTAGCAGCTCTGATAGCGTTCAAGCAACAATGGTTGCTTATGTAAGGTCAAATTCTCCTATCATCATCATCATCATCATCATCATCATCAGCCTATATTTATGTCCACTGCAGGACGAAGGCCTCTCCCTGCGATCTCCAATTACCCCTGTCTTGCGCTAGCGTGTTCCAACTTGCGCCTGCGAATTTCCTAACCTCATCATCCCACCTGACTTTCTGCCGTCCTCGACTGCGCTTCCCTTCTCTTGGTATCCATTCTGTAACCCTAATGGTCCACCGGTTATCCATCCTACGCATTACATGGCCTGCCCAGCTCCATTTCTTCCGCTTAATGTCAACTAGAATATCGTCTACCCCCGTTTGTTCTCTGATCCACACCGCTCTCTTCCTGTCTCTTAACGTTACTCCTAAGATTTTTCGTTCCATCGCTCTTTGTGCGGTCCTTAACTTGTTCTCGAGCTTCTTTGTTAACCTCCAAGTTGCTGCCCCATATGTTAGCACCGGTAGTATGCAATGATTGTACACTTTTCTTCTCAACGACAGTGGCAAGCTCCCAGTCAGGATTTCGCAATGCCTGCCGTATGCATTCCAACCCAATTTTATTCTTCTGTAAATTTCTTTCTCATGATCAGGGTCCCCTGTGAGTAATTGACCTAGATAAACATATTCCTTTACAGACTCTAGAGGCTGACTGGCGATCCTGAATTCTTGTTCCCTTGCCAGGCTATTGAACATTATCTTTGTCTTCGGCATATTCATCTTCAACCCAATTCTTACACTTTCTCGATGAAGGTCCTCAATCATTTGTTGTAATTCCTCTCCATTGTTGCTCAATGGGACAATGTCATCTGCAAACCGAAGGTTGCTGAGATATTCGCCGTCGATCCTCACTCCTAATCCTTCCCAGTCTAAGAGCTTGAATACTTCTAAGCATGCAGTGAATAGCATTGGAGAGATTGTGTCTCCTTGCCTGACCCCTTTCTTGATAGGTATCTTTCTACTTTTCTTGTGGAGAACCAAGGTAGCTGTGGAATCCTTGTAGATATTTGCTAAGATATTCACGTATGCCTCCTCTACTCCTTGATTACGCAATGCCTCTATGACTGCTGGTATCTCTACTGAATCGAATGCCTTTTCATAATCTATGAAAGCCATATAGAGAGGCTCCGCAGATTTCTCGATTACCTGATTGATGGCATGGATATGGTACATCGTAGAATATCCCTTCCTGAAACCAGCCTGTTCTCTTGGTTGACTGAAGTCAAGTGTTGTCCTGATTCTATTGGAAATTATCTTGGTAAATATTTTATACAATACTGAAAGCAGCCTAATGGGTTTCTAATTCTTCAATTCTTTAACGTCTCCCTTCTTATGGATAAGTATAATGTTGGCGTTCTTCCAGCTCTCTGGTACACTTGAAGTTGTGAGGCATTGCGTATAAAGGGCCGCAAGCTTTTCAAGCATATCTCCTCCATCTTTGATTAAATCTACTGTTATTCCATCTTCTCTAGGCGCTTTTCCCCTGGTCATGTCTTTCAAGGCCCTTCTAACTTCATCGCTAGTTATAGAAGGAGCTTCTGTATCCGGTTCATCACTATTTCGAATGAAAGTAGCTTGGCTGTTTTGGCTACTGTACAGGTCAGTATAGAATTCTTCTGCTGCTTTTACTATGTCATCGAAATTGCTGATGATATTACCATGCTTATCTTCCAGTGCGTACATCTTGCCTTGTCCTATGCCTAGTTTTCTTACTGATTTCATTCTGCGTCCACATTTTACGGCTTCCTCAATTTTTCCCACGTTATAATTTGGCATATCAACAAGAAGACAGTAGTCTTCTTGTTGATCAGTTTTGACAGTTCAGCGAATTCTATCTGATCTCTTGAGTTGAGATCAGATAAAATTCGCTGAACTTTCAAAACTGATGCTGAGGTCTAAAGCTCAGGGCACGGTGCGAAAACGCGTTCGCAGCGAAAGCGAAACATTGTGTGCGGGCATGCATGCAGACGCACAATCGGTCCCTGCGAACCCGTGCGATCGCTGCATTGAGACTTCATTCTGTTATGCTACATTTGGTTATACAGAAAGCACACTATAAGAACATATTTCACATAGTCTGCTCTCACTCTTAGCGACTGCCTACCTCCTGCGTCGACCGCGCGCAATGGGCGTTAACTGTACGTATTCGGTAAAGAGATGGCGCATGTAAACTATTCTGCGCTTTCTGTTCGCCCAAGATTATTATTTTGAGAGTAAGAAACTTCCCTCGTGCGGAGAGTACTTACAGAAATAGCCAGGAGGGCTCCCCCGTGGTGTTTTTATTGGGCGCCGACAGCCAAACCTATGAGGAGCGCGCCGCGTTATCCCTCATCTATAGTACGCAAGCGAGGCGCTTCCGACAGATGCCGACTCCGTAAGTCCTCGCCCCAATAGGCTCCCTGAAGGGTGCCTATACAGTAACACCCTTTATAGGATTCGCATACAGCAGAGTTACTGTACAAGCTCCATTTATTGACCCTTTTCGCGGCCATCCCGTGGGCGCTGCCATGTTTGATCACGTGGTAACGCGTCCATTGCTTGCCTCAACTGCATCCGTGTTCACAATGGGTGTGAATGACGCCGGTGCGTCTTAGCAAACCTGTTTCGGGAGATATCGTAGACGGCGACCTGGTGGACGACACGAAGCTTTGACCACAGCTTGAGAGAACGTGCAAAAGCGCTTTCGGAGCTGATCAAACTATGCTATCCAACCTTTCCGCTTATGAATTGAATCAGGATTAGTGTGTTTTGCTCTTCGTTCTTTATTTGGCAAATATATTGAAGCAGCGGCTTATCACGTTTCTGACTGTAGAATTCATCGGTGTAGCTCTATCTGATTATTCTCGGCCTAATCGCTCGCGGGTGTGCTCAGTTCCGGTAGATTTGTTCTTGCTGAGCACAAGGCTTGAAACGTAACTGTTTTGTATATTGCAATACCTTGTAGCAAATATGTATTATCGCTAGTAACTCGCGTATTATTTTGTAGACCGTCGAAAAACATTCAGCTTCGACCATTCGTGCGCTGTCGTTGTAGTCCGTCATTTATTGTGCGTATATAGTGCGCATATATTCAAGTGTTCGCCCATTCAATTATTCTTGACACGTTGGCGATAGAGTGGGCGTAAGTTACCGTGCCAATTGGGGTAGATATGTGTGTATAGCAGTAGCGCACCCAGGATCTCTGCCAGGGGGGGGGTTGACAGTTTGCCAATACCATCTAATAAGCACTAATTTCTATTTCTGCACGGGAAATTGTCAAAAATGCGCTTTTTGCGCAAGTTTGCGAGTGTGCAGACGATTGCGCGTCTTACATCTTAGTTGCAGTACTCAAAGGCGCAAGGAACGAAAAGGGGTTAAACAAAAAGAGGGGGTTAACTCGTCCTCAGGGGGGGGGGGTTACAACCCCCAAATCCCCCCCCCCCCCCCGTCGGTGCGCCACTGGTGTATAGATACTGTGCGCGAAACTTAATATGACAGAAAGCTGCGCTATACTCCCTTTGTTATTGTTTAACGAGCGGTACTCACTCTTGCCGACGTTCTGGGGTTGAATCCCTTTCCTTGAAGGTTAGCGATACAACGCTGGCGGATGAGCAAATTTCTGTATCCTCGAGGAAAGCCGTACATCTTGAAGTGCCGGTAACACGTACGGACAGTTGCAGCAGCGGTCCGCGAACTTGTCTACAGAGATTCATTCGATTCCTTAATATGCCAGTCACTATTTTGCAGCCAACTACTGCACGCGTCTTCAATCCACGTGATTCAAACCAGCATGACCGGAGCACAGTGCGTTAGCGAAAACTCAGTTGTGTTTCCAACAGCTGATCGCACAGAAGCAAGGTAGAAGTGGTAATGGTTTCGTATTCGTGCGCTGTCGCCGAGGCCACGTGCGGCGCACCACCGAAAGCGCCATCTCGTTTCTCTGCAACAAAACGCTCCGCGAAAAGGGTCAATAGGCTCCCCAAAAGGAGCCCTTAATTACAGTACACCCTCTACAGGCTCCGCATACCGCAGAGTTACTGCATAGGCTCCCTTTAAGGAGCCTATACAGTAACACCCTTTATAGGCTCCGCATACCGCAGAGTTACTGCGTAGACTCCTTTAATACGCTCCCTAAAGGGAGCCTATACAGTAACTCTAGCATAGCGTAAGCGCACT
The DNA here is from genome assembly GCF_013339745.2 of Dermacentor silvarum. Classification (NCBI taxonomy): domain Eukaryota; kingdom Metazoa; phylum Arthropoda; class Arachnida; order Ixodida; family Ixodidae; genus Dermacentor; species Dermacentor silvarum. The sequence continues at coordinate 33,263,691 of NC_051163.1, read as the reverse complement.
ATAGCATTCCTATCGAGCTACTGTGTGTACGCAAACGTGAAGCTAACGTTATCTAACATTTCACTGGGTGCCGAGTATTGCCAACCGTTCCCCTCGATCTGATCTCTGGCACCACCGAGGTACAACGCCACTGGCGACGCTCATCACGCCGTGGTGGCTGCCAGGGCGTTGTTCCTTCCTATAGTCATCAGGATGTTGCCTCGCGTTCTGCGTCGCGCCAACATGTCGCAAACACAACGCCCATCCTGCTTTGCCATTCAGGTAATCTAAACTGCCAAATATTTCACTTGAGAAGTACGAAACGATGAGAAACAGGAAACTACGTATATCATTTAGCTAAACCTACCTACCCATCAACCCGTTCGCTTGCCCGCCCGCCTGCCCAACGTAGCGCCTGCCTGCCTGCCATTCCCCCTGCCTGAAATCTGGCACACAGTGCTCCACGTTTAAAGAAAAAAAGAAAAAAATGAAATCTGTGTTGATAGAGCGGTAAATGCGAGAGAAAAAGCACTGGCTCTCCCGCAATCGAGAGTAGACGCAAGCATGAAATGGCTACCATGTGGCGTCTTTTGCTGCCTGTGGTGCCACCGCCTACAACCGCTGATGTGACTGGGGATTGATTCACTCGGTCAGGCCCTGCACCGGCTGTAGGTTCATGTTTTTAAGGATCTGTTGTCCTTGCTCAGTGCAGGAGAGGCGCCATAGCTGCAATGCTCGCTGGGCTTCGATGATCTCTTCTACTGTCTTATGGACTCCGAGCTGCCATAAGCGGTCATTGCTGGCCCAGCTCGGTATCCCGAGAGTAGCTCCGTATACTGATCTTGTCATGCCATTGATTTTGTTTAGGTCGGTCTTTCTAAGGTATAAGAATGGACATGTATATGCTATTCTACGAATTAAGAAGGCTTGAGCCAGCCTGTTGGCATCATTCTCCTTGAGGTCGAATTTTGTTCCAGACTTCCAGTCACCTGACGAGTTGTGGTCTGTAGTCGTTTAAAAGATGACAATCAAGTTATGGTGCCCTCTATCTGCCTTTTGAACGAAATGACAAATAAAACTTCAGCGTACTAGAAGTTACAGCTTGAGTGATATTGTGAACAAACATTAGGAAGAAATCGAAAGCAATATTTTTTGTAGCGTGTTAGCGAAGTAACTGGCGTATGTAATGCGGTCCTGTACAAAGAGTTGGGGGCCTGAGACCGCATTTTCTAACTTTTGTCTGGTTGCCCGGAAGATCTCGTTTGGTTTTTGCAACGACGGCCACATTTTCTCGTTTGGGTGCCCGGATAACGGCTTTGGCATTTGGCTTAAGGTCACTCGAAGGTCGCCGACAACGTGAGCTAAAGGCATTTCATGCTCAATACGTCGCACATCTTTGAGTGACTTGACTGTCCGCGCCTATTCCTATCGATGGTTGCAAAGTCACATTTTGCATTTTACCGCTTCCCGAACACGCTCAGACCACTACCGTCATTTATTGAATGGTTTAGGAACTTTTTTTTTTCTATTCAGTCAGTCGGTTCTATTCAACTATTCAGTCAGTTTCAGCTTTCGATTTGTTCTTTTTTTTTTCGCTGCGCGTTTTTGAAAAGCGTTTTTGAAGAAGAGGCGTGGTCGGCCTGATGAGCGTTCGTAAGGTCACAGTTCTTACCTGCAGGGTGTTAACATCCTTCGGTCGGGATCACTGGCCGGCGGCCACGCAAGGAGTCGAGTTGCGCGCGAAACTAGGGCAGGGAGTCGACCTCGGCATAGCGCGCTATGGGCAACCAGCGCTGAAGCTTCGCGTGCCAACAGCAGCGCCGTAACACACAGCCTAGCGAGCGGTGGACGCAGTTTTCAGTAGCACATACTGCGATTTCTAGTCGGCAAATTAACCGATCATTTTGAGATGCACTTTTCACGGCTCCGCACATGACAGCGAACCGAATGCTAGGACGTAGCAGCGCATGTGCTCAATGCACTGCGCATGGCCATGGACAGAACTTTGATGGGCGCATCAGTCTAAGCAAACGTTTATACAGTCGCGCTTCTGTTATCGTTAAATATGTTGTGCCATCTTCGTATGCCTCTCTACCGGACGGTGTAAGCATATTTTAGTTGCACACTAAAGCTGTCGTAGCACCTCCTCTCCTGGCCAGCGCTGTTTCACCATAGGGCTAGTCACTAGGGTTAAAGCTTTCTTTTACAAGAAACTTCTTTACATGGAAAGATGATATTTGCTGGAACATTGCACAGGTACTTTGTGCTGAAAATGTATATTCCGAAATTGTTAAAGCCTTAGGTTCTTCAGTGCGAAGCAACAATGACGTTTATATAACCTTTCCTGTTTTTCAGTGAACTTTACTAGATATATTTTTCAAATTCTTTTAATAAACATGTTGTTTGGGACCCGTCAGAAAGAAAATTTCTTCCTCTTCAATTTGATACTATACACTTTAGTATCAACCATGCTCTGCGATATTATAAAAGTATTTACTAGATCACCTAAAAACTGCTTGCTCCTTTTCCCGCAGGCAAGAAAAGTGTTAGTGTTCACTATATTGCAATGTGCTGTTCAGGAGCTCACACAACACACACTATATACTGCCTCTTAGAAAAGCGACATGTAACTGACGGTGGTCCGAAAAGAGAAAAAGAAATCGTAAAATCTATGCATTTTGTATGAGAAAACTTGACATACAAAATCCTTCATTATACAGGTCACTTCACTGTAGAGGCGTTGGAGTGTATTCAGAAAAGAATCAGGCAGAGTGCGGGCTGAAGTTTGAGGTGCCTGCAAAGAAAAGTTAATGACTGCAGCGGATTTGTCTGTACAAGAGATCCCGCGATGGAGGATCCAGTTTTAAAGGAGCTACACGCAGTGATTGGTGTGCGAGTGTTTAAAGCTGAATTGGCCTGAAATGCGAAGCTGGTTCGAGTATCCACACTTCTCTTTCACAAAGAATACGGATAGAGTGTACTTAGGTCAGTTCAAGGTGCCTTTGAAATCAAGTGATGATCGAATAATTTATATTGTAGAGAAGCTAGCTTCCAAGGAGAAACCAAGCAGTTTAATTTCGGTTGTTTGAAGTCAAACTTGCCTGTAACACGAAACCCACAAAACATCGAATTGTGCAGAAGCCAGCGAACATAGGAGAAGCTAGGCAGAATAAATTTGAAATTACGGATGTCCGTAGAGCTAAGGAATATTTGGCGCTCCCTGCATGATGAGCTGATTTGCCAGTAAAACAAAAATTATTACAGTGGGTTTACTCCACAAGTATAGCAGCAGCAAGGTTTTCCCTGAGGTCAGCTCCACACGAGAGTGCAGGTTTTCCGGCTTGTGCAAAGAAAAAAAAGGAACAAAGGAAGAAATCGAGTTTCTCCCATGTCTGCCAGCGTGTTCGAAGGTGTATTGTTATAACTTTGGGGTGTTGCAAGATCGAAGAGGATTCCAGCAGACCAGGCTAGGTGTAACGACCTTGCACTTGCACATGCGCATTAATGAGTGAACAAATGCCACATGCAGCAAAAAGAAAGAAGAAAGCAGCATGCTGCTTCCCGACAGCCCTCGGGCTCCCGTTACAGATGGCACATTTCCTGTGTTAAAACGACACTACATTTCAAAGGCAAAGAAAGATTTACTGGCAACGGACTTGCTTTCTCAACGTCAACCCAAGAAAAAACTTCTGCATGATTGTGATTGCCCAGTGAGCTTCAACGATGGGGCAATAATGTCATTGCTGCAAGGAAACTAGTAGCATCGAGTTTTAAATTGAATGTGGGATTTACCTCAGGTTCACACTTTTGCTGCTTGTAAATAATACACAGCACGCACACAGTGTGTAGAGACGGACCGAAATTTTCCACCTACTGTGCCTGGCTAAGTTTTCTTGAGCAGCGCTGCAGATTCCTTTTAGGTCTGCACTTGATGAAGAATGCTACCCAAATGTTGATACGTCTTTATTGTGTTTTACAGAAGCAAGAACAGTGTGCCTCGCCTCGGAGGCCGGCTGTTGTTTCTAGTTGCAAACTTTGGTGTTTGACCCACAACAGACTATTTCTTAAACCCATGCATGTAGAAACTGCCAATATCCACCAGAAAAAAAGTCATTTGCCTATGCAAAAATATGAATGTCACACAGGCAATACATCATCTTATCAGTGCACTGAACTTCGAGAACAGAATGTGCGGGCGTAACCTTATAAATAGCTGCTATATATTCAACAAAGTTGCATGCTTTCTTCATCATGTCTTTTTTTTTCCACAGCAAGTTTTTGAATAAATAAAACAGATGACTGTTATCCAAGAAAGGAGCCGCGAGTGGATGACAACCGTGAAGGAGGTAAATACATTATAACAGTAACAACACAAACAGGTACACAGTGTCAACAAGAGAATAGGCACCAGAGTTCTGATGCACATTTGGTCATGGTATTATATTGCTGTCAAACACGCGTCGTACAGCATCGGGACAATGCTATAATTTTCATTTAGCAGCAAAGTAGGTGAACACTGCATATATTAACAAGCACAGGTAAAAGATATCACAACTCACAGGCTGATTAGGTAGCAATTGCACGGGCAGCTTTAAATATACATAAAGTACAGCATCTTCAGAATATGCCACAAGAACAACAACCCAGACAACAAAGTGTAAGCTCAAGTGCCCACTTCCAAAGCAAGCTTATGTGTTCAGGAATGTGGGACTTGGAACATAACATCATTGCGCAAGACTGACAGGCTTCATGACTTGCAACAACAGATATGCTACTAAATACAGAATCCCAATTAAAACTATCTAGATCAAACAATTATATAATACAGTAAGCCAATGCAGAAATAACGAGCCTACAAAAGCAACTGCAACTCACTGGAAAATATTTTAACCAAGAAAAACCGTCGCACAGAAGCTGTACCACCAAATACACCTGCATGCAGCTGTCCCATAACCTGCGACGCAGTGTGAACATTTGGACATCGTAGAGTCTCAAAAATGCTATGAATGCATACCGGTAGGGTTTCCAGACATCTTCTTGGCAAGAACCCTGTTTATCACAAAGGTTGTCACGGGAATCTCATTGCAGTGTCTCCCAGCGATACAAGAGAGAGGCACTGTCAAATCTCGGTGCACTGGAACACAACAAAAGCCACCTTTGGCCACGGTCAGTACATCGCTTGGATGCAGTATTTCCAGAAGGTTCACAAACATCCATAAAAACAGTGAACCCTTATATGCGTAGCACTTGAACCCTTTGGGGTGCGACCGTGATTACACTCTAGGGAACAATTTTTATCCCACAATGCTCTGTAAACTGATTTGCACCTTTAAGGGTGTTTTGCTGCCATAACCCACACCCTTACACTTTTAGGGGTGCAAGTGTGTGAGTTATAGGCCAATTTGCACCTTTGAGGATCCTGAAGGGCATACATCGGTTTACAGTGTGACAAGCATCCATAAAAATGGTGCACCCTTATAGGTATAGCATTCACACCCTTAGGAGTGTCAACAAGATCACACCCTCCTGGGAGCAATTTTTATCCTACACCATCACCTGTCGTGCATGTCCACAACTTTTAAAAGGAAAGCACTTCGTACATGTCGGAGGAGGCGAACAGCCACAGGTACGATGAACAAAATTACACTCCGAATTGCGTAACATCATGAGGATTAAATCATCGGGAAAATTCATCAATATGGGAACAATAAAACCAAGATGTAAGGAGCATCTGCTTTGAAATAGGCTGTTATTTTCAAGCAGTTACACAGCGCTGATGGAAAATGCACAAACAACACACTTCCACACAGCTTTACATTTAGCCTGGAAACTATAGTACTGGGGCAACACGACACCCCCACTGCTTAGAATGCTGGTTCTTAGATAGGCCTTTACGTGCACAGAGCAACTGAATCCAAACAGACCAGTACCACTCCGAGCTAAATCTCCTTCGGACTACTTTTATCTAAATTACACTGAGCTGTGTTAACTAAGTTTTATAAAAGCCTCCTAGCTCTCATTCCTGACGATGTATGCCTGAACAGTAACATTACGTAAGTATTCTAAACATCCGCAAAATCTATCCTGCCACATCATCTAAAGCTACCTTGGCATCTTTCTGCTTATAGACACAAATTGACGTGCAATGCTACACTGTCTAGGCCTCTTCAAGCTCTGAAGTGTTCCCTTTGAGCCAAAGGATGGCAATGATTGCAATATAGCTGAGCCGGCATCGTAATAAAAGATTCCCGTAAAAATGCGGGCTTAAGAATGTCAAATGACATGAGCTTCAATCTATGCACAAACACATCTATACACTACACTAAACATTGCAGGAATATGTCGAAACACAATAAATAGCTACATAGACTTGCAACATCCCTAGGGATGATCATTCTAGGTTTTTGTGCAATGTGGGCTTGAGAGAAATGTATATGTCATCTCAGGACTCAGTGTGGCAATCACTCGGTAGTCTTCTCAGTGGTGTGGCCCCTAGTATGGTGGAACTTCAATGCACAGGACGAACCTGACTCCAGAAATGGCAAAACAATGATCCAGCATAACGTCCCATCGAAATAAGTTACACCTTTATGCACTAGCAAATCAAGTTAGTTGCTGGTTAGCTGCCACTGCATTTAAGTGTTTTTACTGCATCATATGCTGTCAGCTCTGATGCACCAAACTGTTTCTTGTACATCTGAATTCAATTTTGAGCATTACGAGTTCCGATTTGTTAGCAGTCACGAAGCATGCAAGCATGGAGATATTCGGCCACTAGCATTAGGCCTATACAATTTCAAGGGGACACTACGCAGAAATATCAACTTCACCCCATAGAGTCCAAAGCACCATTTTAGTATAGTGAATTTGATACCTCACTATTCTTATTAGGGCATGGAAAAGTTAAAACGCTACACGGTAGTTACGAGTGTGTAACAGCAAGTGCTTAAACGTTAGCTGTGGTGTGAGCTAGGTATTTTTCGCTCCCGATTGCAAGCTCACCAAGTTGCTTGAGAGTCTGAAGGTCCTGCTTCCTCTATGACCTTTCAGGATAAGCAGTGTTTTATACAATGCTGGTTTAAACTACTATACTCCTTTCCAATGCTGGAGTGCTTGTTCAGTGAGCCATCGCTGCTGATGCTCCCATCAAAAAAAGAAAGACACCGTGACCAACTCCACACTGCCACCAACTCGCAAAGGGGAAGGCTAGGCTGGACCACACCACAGCAAAAATTGCACGATACTGTGGGTACAATTAGTCAGTTTCGCTGCCCGTGATGTGCGAAGGGCAACACCACCTGGTGGTGTTGCGGCGACCCGAGCTTTGCGTCACATGACCTGAACTCTCCTCTATCATTGGTGGAAGCACACGCGGCATCGCATGCGCTTCTCCCAATGGATGCGCTGTGGACAGCGATGCCAATGATGGCGATGCGAAACTGAGGAACGAGCTAAGAAAATATATTGCTTTTTAAAGCTAATGCATTAAGCAGCCTGAAGTGATTTTGATATGCTGGAGTGAGTTTTCAGCAAGTGATAGTTCAGGAAGCCAATTACTAATTAATGTTTACTAACACACAATTTCATTGTTTTTTCGTACGACTGCACCTTCCATAACCTTCCATAATAAATGTTAACGAAGTGTCCTAATTTTTCTTGATGGGGAATTGTGCTTGGGCTTTGTGGGGTTAAGCAGGATTGGTAGGTTATAGCCCTGGAATACAAAAGGTCATATTTGCTGCTAGAGAGATGAATGCTCCACAGTATAGAACATAAACGACATGGGCAGTAATTTTCAAACTTGTTTGTTCCTTACTATGTATGTCTTTCTAGCAGTAAATGCCTTTTAGTAAACACCAGTACGGCCAAGAACAAGTTCTCATGGAATACCAAACAGGTAAGTTTTACTTCGAGCAGGGTGAAAAGGATGCAAAATCAAAAAATGGCTGACAACACAACCCTGCAATTTCTGCATCAGCTCCATGCAATGTCCTAGATTCTGACAATGTCTGCTTCGTACTTGTTGGTTATCCATATAAAATGGTTGTGTAGCATTGAAAAGCTTTTTTTCTGCACGGAAGCAGCTAAGAACACATGAAAGTGCAGTGACATCTGCAACCTCACACCGACGATACTCTTGCACCAGTTTAGGTGCAAACTTCGAAAAGCAAAGTTTGACCTGCAATTTCTCAGCTAAACTTAACATTATTTTAACTTGAAGGACAAGCAGATGTTTTAATGAATAGCTCACCAGTACAAGCTAATTTAGCATTTATTTTTCGTGCGCCATTAGGCTTAATTCTATGAACGGCAACAAAAACCTGTTGCCTTTTATTCAAGGACAATAATGTCCATCAATATCCTTTATGGGGTACACTTGACCATAACGTCGCATATCAGCAAAAACCATCAACCTGTGTCACCTAAATCTTCAAAGCAAGCACCCAAAGCAGCCTTTGAGAGAACAAAAAAAATATGCTGGGATGTTTGACATGTTTGCAGGGATAAAAATGAAATACAATGTGAAATAATGAGGATGGGCACTGATCCTGTTCATTTCATGCTTTGTTCCATATCTAAATTGAGGCAACCTACTGTAGCTGGGGTACGTCGTGAGTTGTGACCACTTTTAAGTAGTTAGCAGACACATGGCCCTTCTATGCACAAAAAACAACCTGCAATCTGTTGTTCCGATGTGTCTTCTAATGCCAATTGCCTCATTTCTCGAGTCCCAGGTAAGGCGACATTTCACAAAACTGTTTACATTTTTTGGTGGAATAAGTTTGTCAGTTGTTGATGTAGTATTGGTTCAATATGAAGTGTTTCTAATGAGATTAATTTTAGAGCCGCAGGCCACGATTTTGTAGCAATTTCTTCCGTTCTTATATACCGTTCATGGCCGGCTGATGCCATTGATAATATGGGCAAAGTATCGCTCTGACCATTGACAAAGTGTGAAAAGGGACAGCATTGAAAAGGGCCTCGCTATAAAATTCCAGCCCTGGTTACAGCACGTCCCTACTCGTACAACAGATGTACACACAGCTGACAGGCTGCATTAGTTAAAAATCCACAGACTTAAGTTTGAGGCTCATAAATGCATCAGTGACTTGAAAGCCAGTACAATGCTTCTCTTTCAAATGCTAGGAATCACAACAGCAGCTTTTATGCGTATGTCATCAATGAGTTGTTCCTGCCCACTGCAGAAGTAATCGTAACGTAATACAAAAATAGCAGCTATGTGCCACCACATTTGAGAAAATGTCAGCTGGAGTGTCTCTCGGAAGAGTTTTTAAAAGTCAGTGGTTGAAAGGTAGTTTCGCACCGTCGCTTAGATGGCAGCTGGGATTGCTGATCAATTCAGCACAAATATCTTGCAGGTTAAAAAATACGTAATGGACTAGTGCAGTTATTATCACTAGGATACATGGGCCAATCAATCAGCGGCCTTCTACATGCAAGCCACAAAGAAACCTAGAATATGGTTAGAATAGGTGAACATGAATGATAAACATTACGATGAAAAGTGCACCTGAGCTAATAGCTAACATCTAGTTGGTCATGTAAGTTAAGAGAACATGCTTAACAATACACTATAGATGATCTAAACTGACGGTTACTTCTAGATGTTGCAGCTTCGGAATCCATGTCATTAGAATTCCGCACTCAATGCGCTGAATGCAACACCAGTGGCCTATGAGGTTGACTGCCAGTGGCCCTCACAGAATGAGGAAATATGTAAAACATAAGCGGCGACGTCTGGTGTGTTTCATGAGCTCATACCCTTTGCCTGCTACCTCTACAGAGCTCTTCTGTGTTGGTGCCTTTTGTTTTGGTAAAGCTAACAGTGCCACAACTTAATTTGGAGACACAAAACATCTCTTGTGGAGCACATGAGCAGGCATGCAAGAATTCAGTATGATAAGCAATCTGCAATTCATGTTTTAAGTACATGCAATGGTGGAAAATGTTAAGCTTCAGTGTTCAACAACACATAAAATGACAGACCAGCTTACAGCCTCCCATTCAAATATCACTGCATTACAATTTGTGCAGTGTGTATCACAACCTATCATTTCCATGCAAGCAGTTACCAAAATGGAACTAAACACACTCGGCCAAGCAACAGGCACTCCTGTTTAGCAGGCAAGATTAAACGTCGTCATTCTGAATAACTCGCCGGAAAAACAGCCAAGCCAAGGGTGTTACGTCAACGACACCTGCAGGAGCTAGCTTGAACTGACCTGCGCTTACCAAATGACATGACAGACAAGGCTGGCTGTTGACAGGTTAACAACACCACTGCACAAGTGGGTGCATAAAACACGTGCACAATCAAGACAACTTGTCACGAAGGTCACGAGACGTTATAAAACAGAGAGGTCATAGACAATGTCAGTTACGGCGTTCCTCACAGCCGGTGGTCTCCCACCGGCCAGGAGACACCAGCAGCCAAGAAGAAAGGCAGAGAGGTGCATAATAGTCTATATGCGTCCCAAGTTGAAAGAAGGCTGGACGCGCAGGCCGGATAGACAGCGCTCAGGAAGTCAACATTCTTTGGCAGGAGGCTCGGCAGAAGGTGAGAGATGGCAGGCTGCTAAGGCAAGCTCAACTGGTGGTCTTCTGATCTTGCGACTGGCGCCCTTCTGATCTGTGCCTCATGTCCTCTTTTGATGAGAGAAACAACAGTGGGAACATACCCAGAATGCAGCCCAGGAAGACACCAACAGCCCTTCCCTGCAGACATAAGAGGGAAACAGCCAGTGTTCGCCGTAAGATCTACCTTGTTATACTTGTGTGCCGGCTTGTTATATAATGAACGTATTAAGTCAAACCTCGTTAATACGTACCCGCTTAATGTGTAATTGCGGTTTAAACGTAGCCGCGAAGATTCCCCCACCCAGCCCCCATTGAACCCCATGTATTGGCTGACCACTTAAGCCGTAGTCACTCATTCACCACCAAACAGTTAGCGTGTACTATTTTCTTTCTAGTTCTACACGCACAGGCAAAAATTGGCAAAATCTCGTGTGCACCGACGTTTGATTATCGAGCTGCGACGCCGGACGACAGTCGCCAACAATAGTGACCTTAAAACATGGCCCCCATGACGCATTTCCTGCTCATACAGCTGTTGCCGAATGCAACGCACAAGAGCACGGCCTTCGAGATTGGCTTCCGGTACTGTGAAGAAGCTGCCGGTGGGGGGTGCAAATTTGCGAATCCAATTCAAGAAGGAACCGTGCAGAACCACATTTTATTGCGATAACAATCTTATGGTCACTCCAAGCGCATTTCTGCCGTCGCCGTGGTCGTCGCTTTGAGGTTCCGTATAAAGTCCAAACACGGTAACACCGTCGCCGCGTGCCGTACGCTGTATGTGCGAGTGAAAGCTTGCAAAGGTCAGCTCAATCTCATGCTCGCGAGGGAGAAAGGCGGGACGGAAGCGCGCTTCTGTCGCACGCGAGGTACACCGGGGGAGGCGAGAAAGTGGGGGGCGTTTTACTTTGCGCCGTATCTTGAAAGCGATCTGCGACGTGGAAAAAGTGCGCATCCGTACGGGCATTGTCTTCAAAGCGATCTGCGATGTGAACAAAGTGCAACTAGTGCCGGTAGCTTCGTGTGCGCCTATCGGGTGAAACTGTGTTTGTTTTTTTCTTCATTCCGCCAGTGTGACTGCAGTCTTGGTGTTGTCGTAGTGTTCTGTTCGAAGATGCCATTGTCGCGGCAAGGCCACCACGGCGGCAAGTGAAGATAACCGATTTTTTTGCTGCGTACCCGCAAGTAAAGCCTGTCTGACTGCGTGTGTATGAGAGCATGTTTATGAAGTTCTTTTCCAGCCGGTAAGTAGCCGCTAAACTGGCATTGAAGGTTAATTCGTACATCGTTTAGTGCGTACCTAAACGTCGTTCCCAGCCGGCTACGTTATTTGACTGTATATTAACCCACCCAATTTTTCGTTTCGCTGGAGATCTAGCCACTCTAAGTTTTCTAGCTTGTGAATGTTGCTACCTACTTTCCATTGCCATGGTATGGGCACAAAATAACAGTGCAGACACTTACAGCTGGTTAAAATTCTAGAGCCCATGTGGACATGCAGAGAGTTCAACTATGTAAACCTTCTACAACTTTATTCATTTGTTTGTTTCTCATATGCAAGAATGTCTACCTGGAAGCATTTTCCTGACCTTACGTGGATGTCTACAGTCATTTGTGAATTTCTACACCGGTGGTTTTGAAACTATGGTTCATGGACTTCCTGAGTGAACCTTGAAATAATTTAATAGCATTCACAAGTTCAGCTTTACAGATATGTCATTGATGAACACAGCCTGTCAAAGAAGCTAAAAGGGCATCTGGTGAGGCGTTTGTGATGTGACAGCACTCTGACCACCCTGGTGCAAGAGATTGAAAACTCGACGCTAGCTTTCTAGAATGCAGCTTGACGAAATCGTATATAAGACAAAACGGTGTTCATCACTTACATTCTGAGAAGAAAAGAAAAAGGTTGTCTGCACACTTCTGCAGTTAAAGGTGATAGCCTTCTAGATCAATAAACCAAGCTCACATGCTGTGTGCTTCCCATAAACACATCTCTCTTAATATTGCCACGTTGCAGTGATGGTGAAGGATCAAGTACTGCCAAGTGCATTAGCTAGGAATTTGATTCTTTATTGGACAAACCTGTCCCAAGAAAAACACACAACACTCAAAGCACAACAATAACAGCAACCACACTGAAGAATTTTCGGATACAGTAGGCACATCTTACTCAGGGCAACAAATTGATAACATTGGCAGTACAGTGAAAAATGATCACCGTCAAAAAATCAACACAATGTGTGCACGATATAGCGTTTTCTTCTACCAGTTTAGCCAATGGGTGCACACAGTTGAACCTCATTTATAATGAAGTCACATACATCAATGATATATCGTATTCATTATAAGCCTATTCATTAATATTCATTATAAGCATAAGTTTGTTACCCAGATATTGGTGAGAAGCATTCTATATTTACTTCATTTTATCTGATATTCGTTATATCCAATTCATTATATGCATGTTAGTTAGACCGAGGTTTGAGCCTGGCTTGAAAGCTATGTGCCCATAAGTGACTGTCCGAAATAAAAGCCCCTGTACACGCTGGTGTCAATGCAGCAGCACTCACTATGTTGGCACTCCATCGGGTGGCAGCCATTTCCAGCTGAGCAGGGCTCAGGCTCGGAGCCTGGACACCAACCTTGACCGCTAGTTTCTCCACGTACCAAGCAGACCTAGGTGGAAGAAGAGGAGGTTCTTACTGTTTTGACACTGTGACATGCTGAGCTCTGCAGTTATAAAACCTAGTCAGACCTAACCTAACCGTGAGCAGGAATAAGCATAAAATGCTTTCTCGTTGTATCCTTAACACCAGTCGACTCATTCGACTTTTTGCCTAATTTGAACTCACTGGAAAGTCCCAGCAAAGAATCATACAGTACCGTATTTACCAGAATATACCACGTGCTTTTTCTCAAGAAAATGGGTTCGAAAACTGCCTGCACGTTGCAGTCAGATACGAAACCAAAAACATGGTTGCAGCGTAGGCAACAGCCTGCCACCAGTCGCCAGACACAGCATCATTGCCATCACAAAATGGCGACAGAGCACTATTTTGAGAAGGTTGATGTCAGTTGATTTTGTGCTCAAGTACAATCTTGAGCGGTACTTTCAGCCAATAACTTTCGGGGATACTATCACTTTCAAGAGGTTTCATGCCAATCGGCACCAGATAGATGCATTGGCATAATCGGTCCCAGTGTTCCTAGTGCAGTGCCAAGTTCAGTATCTGTGCACAGTGCCAGGAACGCCGTCGGATGCATACTTTGACAAGTCCGACGTAGAGCCTCGTGAAAATGATAGCAGTATTTCTAAAAGTGATCAGCTCGAGAATACCACCCCTGTGTGCTTGGTAGTGGTAACCAACGAAGCACAAATAGTGACGACGATGCGCCGCTTTCAGTATGAAAGATTAAAAAGATTCCTGTCTGTTAAGGTAAACTCAGCACGTCTCGTTTTTTATTATTGTGTCTTCAGTTTGCCGTCATTATTCCATTGCCACTTTGTCATAGTCATTCCCATTGTCAATCCAGCATCATCATACCAGCGTCATCATGCCGTTGTTGCCATAACATTGCAATTAATTTAGCATCGTCATCACATTGTCACCATGCTGTTGCCGTCTTTCCAGCATCGCCACACAATTGTAATCAATTTAGCATCATCATATTGTGGTCATGCAGTTATCGTTCTAGCACCGTAATTCCCTTTGTCACACCATCCTCATCATGCTGTCGTTATTATACTATCGGTATCATTCTAGCAGCAGCATCACATTGTCTTAATGTCAGTCGTCACTCCAGCATCGTCGTGTCATTGTCACCATTGCATCGTCATCGTGATGTCATCGTAGTTTCAGCGTCTTCCTTTTGCCACAGTGATTCCAGTGTCGACATGCCATCATCGCCATTCCAATGTTGTCATTGTTGTCATCCCATGGTCGTCACATTGTTCTCGTCATGCCATTGTTGCCTTGTTGTCATGCAGTCACCTTCATGCCATCATGGTCGTTCCGTCGTCATGCGTGACATGTGCATGGTTGGGCACAACAAGCTTATGATGAGAAAAGCGGATCTCAATGAAAATGTGTCCAACTAGGTCGTCTGGTCCTTAATTGCAAATTATCGCCAAGCTTGAACAGCTTTGTTTTTTCACATACCAATGAAAACTTCTCTGAAACCGATTTCCACAGCACGTAGGATCTGCAAATTTTGTTCACACAACCGTTCTCTACAAATCATGAATGCTTCACGTTACGTAGACGTCAACTACAATTGTGTCTATTTCCTTAGACTACAAAATTCTAAAGAAATTGCCTTCGGCAGAGAGCACGACTTCAGTTCTTGAGGTGTATTAGCCGAAGAGGTGAACGTTACTTGCAAGAGAAATTTAAATGCATAATCCACTAATCAACAAAATTGCACTAATTAGGCTTCTAGCTTACTGCTTTACGGCACATATTGCTTATTTACGAATTGTAGTCAGCGAGCTCGCACGATGTATCCACTTAAAACAAAGTCCAAACCAAAGTGGCAGATTGTGCTGTCCCCAAGTCCCACACTATTTTTTTAAATTAAATCTAACAAAGCATAGAAGAATGCACCTTGTATATATGTCACAGACAAACCTGCTCTGTTTGTATTTTTTGTTCACATAAGGCCCCAAGACTGATGTATGCTCTGAAGTCCAGCACAAGGCTGGCTCAAAAGTCTTACCCGATTCCAGCAGCATCCGATATGGCATTCCCCAGGCCAGCAGCTGGAAGAAAAAGACAAGGGTAACGGTGTCTTCTGATGACAATTTGATAGGTTTGTGCACTGAACACATTGCAAATGCCTGATGTACTGTTTCCATAAAGTTAGGAAGAGCAATACACTTTGCTTCCTACATCCTCACCGGCTCAGTTAGCACTGCTACGCACTAGTAATTGTCAGAAGTTGCTTCTTGAGCAAGTGGCTTCAGCAACTGTCAAATGCTTGTATGGGTTCCTCCACTGACCTCTCGAGCACTTACTACAATCGTCATTACCCTTTTTATTCTTTGACCACCAAGACTACTGTACCTACCGCTGAAAGTATGTAACAGTGAATAGCTCAATAATAGAGCTTATTTAATGGAAGCTGTGATGGGCTTAGAAATTTTTTAAATTTGCTAAATTACTTAGGTGCAATGAGTCATGAAAATCAAGGAATATCATACCAACTCCCTGGACTCAGAAGGCTGAACTGTTTTGTGCCCAGTCATCACCAAGTCATCACCATGAAAATTTGCAATTTTTGTATAAAAATTCCTGCTGCTATCTCAAATCTCAACTTCTCATTATGAAGCTAACAGGCAGCAGGCCTATAGGGAGGCAACACTTCTTTAGTTCAAGCCAAGCTATGATGCTTAATTATCCAGTCTACAGTATAGACCACTTATAACATAACCGCTTATAGTGCAGGATCGGATATAGTGCGGTCTTTTCAGACTCCCGTTAATTTTCCCATAGCACTCCATGTATACACGTATCGCTTACAGTGCAGTTGAGGGAGACGAAATACCCGTTACAGTGTGGCTGCCTGGAAGTTTGGCAGTCAACTGAGACGGCGAACACTCCCCTCAAGCCGCAGATATACCCCAACGTAACGCGAGTGCGCACGTCTAGCTCCGCGACGTCACGGTGGCGAACAACCGGCACGTCTCGCACCATCGGCCATGTTCCAATGTTGCTGGCGCGTGAATAGCTCCATTCATATTTTTCGCCCAGCGCACCAAGCTGCGCCGGCCACACATCCCAGCATTCCTCACGAGGTGCGGGTAGAATGACGTAATGGCGGGGGCGCTCGAAAGCATGTTCGTCGCCACGGCTGTCTGCGCACTGCCCTCCTGCAGGCAGGCCGGGCGTGCGCGCTTAAACGCACCCCCCCCCCCCTCCAAGCCTTGCATGCGATGAAAGGACAGCACGCTTCCTTCCCGGTTTCCTCCCTTGCGTGTGTGAGATTGAGACACGATCACTGGCTCACCCTCGCAATTCGCACATACAGCATACGGGGACTATTTTACTCCCCTTGGACTCTATACAGCAGCTAGAAATGCGCCTGGAGTGTCCATATAGTTGCTATCGCAATAAAATCGTTGTTTTGGTTATAGTGCAGTACCGCTTATAATTCAGATATTCGCAACTCCGGTGACTTACATTATAAGTGGTCTACACTGTATAATGAAAAAAAAAGAACAAAAAAAGAACAGAGGCAGGTTTCAGCACCTGCCATTGTTGAAATGCCCAGTCCAATGCCAATGGTGGTGTCAATGTAGTCACCCTGCACAAAGGAGAAAAAGAAGCATAAATGTTACGATCACAAAAAAAACATGAGCACACATACAAAAGAGAAAAGGTATAAAATGCATTCCAAGTAGCACACGAAGCAGTGCCAATGTGTGTTCTGCAAATGAAGCAATGCCTACTGAGTGTTCTGCAAATGAAGCAATGCCTACTGAGTGTTCTGCAAATAGTAGGGGCAGCAGGTATACATGACTCTTCCAGCTAAACCACTAGTTCGTTCACATTGAAATTTAATACAGAGGTAGCAGTTCATGGTGGGTTCAGTTTAATACCACATTTGCAGACATTTTTGGATGTTTCATACACAATAAATCTAAAGAGCATATTGTCGACAGTGAAATCAGTAAAGAATGCAGATTCTGCTGCAACAAAACCATGGTGCAATCTCTCACCGCTACGGCAAAACGCAGCATTTGCCGTAGCAGACGCAGATGGTGCCATCATTCCGTCAATCTTGTTTTAGGGCACAACAACCGAATCTTGCTGTTGAGAGACTCAGCTGTGTTTAGGGGGTTTTGCCCCAAATACAGTGAGACAACAGCTTTTTGTCGATCAGCCTATCATATTTAGCAAGCATGGCCCTTGCCTAAGCACTAGTAAAAACTGGAGAATTAGCTGGCACCGGCTCAGCCAGGGCTAGCGCTCGCTTGTGCTTGCACCAGGAAAGCTCAACACCTAGACATGTTGAAGCATAATTATTGAACGGAAATCACAAAATGTATATTTTTTCTGCAATTTTTTTATCCACAGCTCCCCTTAATGTCTACTTCATCTCAACATATAAAAGGCGCCCTGCAAGGCTCCCGAAAAAGCTTGTTGGGTGGCACCGAAGGCATTATAACGATGCGGCTATTTCGTGCACTTCGTATGACAGACGTGACGTCGATGAGTGGCACTATGAACATTGGTAATGTAATGTTTTATTTACATTCACACAATACTGAGAGTACTGCAAAAAAAAAAAAAACGCTTAACCTTGCACTCGGCCGTGCAACGCTTGAAACAGCGAAGCTGGGCGATCGTAGCCCAGCCTTTTCCGGAAGTGCGCGCAAATTTTTCGTCTTATTACTCATGATGATTATAATTTATTTTCGCGCGTCTCAGACTTACGGCCCTCACTGCGCGTTGCATAGCGCAGCTTGCAACACCGACACCGCGTTCCAGGAGACTCGCTCCGTGAATGCGTCTCTCCCTCTCTCGCTCTCACAGCGTGCAAAACCTCTTCACCTCGCAGAGCAGGAGCGTACGAACGCGCCAGCTGTGGGCGACGACGACGACGCTCGAATGCAATCATATGGTTCGCATAAATGCATGTTCCGCAAGCGTGGCTGTATAGCCTAGTGGTTACGACGCTCGCTTGGCGACTGGGGGTATGCGGGTTCGAATCCCGCCTCGGCAAGAAAGTTTATTTTCTTTTATTTCTTCGTAGTTTCTTCATACGCACAATGAACCACAAATTACGGCTGGCTTAAACAGCTTCGCTGTTAAAAAAAAAAAAAGCTATGGCATTACATACCAAGCCATTTTAATTATCGCCTCATTATCACACGGCCAATAGCAAGGTGTTGCAACCATGGTAACAAGCACCAACAAGTAAAGCACATGGCACACCAACGGCCACTCGCGCAAGCAATTGTAGCCATAGAAGTGATGCCATGGCCTCCGAGATCAGACCGCACGCCGTCCAATCGTGGAGGCCAAGGTGACGCCATAAACGAGCCAAGCATGCTTGATGGCGCGCCAACTTACTCTACGTAACACTGATGCTCTGTGGCTATTGGAAGCCACACTAGCACATGGGAGACTGAAATGCGGCATCCAGAGCCTCGAAAGTTCAAGCTGATGGTAACTCCAATTTTGCTTGTATTTTGAAGTTCCTGTGACCGATAACTTCGGGTTGTGTGCGTTATCATAACTTATTTTGCTCTTGGTTCTTTGAAATGCTAAGAAAGAATCAACAGCAAAAAATGTTGGCCTTAGGAAAGTGTTGCGGGTCCCCTTTAAGCAGGAGAGAAGAGAGCTTGTAGGGAATTAGGTAACAAGCCAGAGCTGGGTGAGGTGTGCGTATCAGGGAGCTTATCCAACTCTGACCAGCCATGGCCATGCCAGGACCCATGACACATTTTGAGCAATGCCTAGACACAAGTGTATTGCATCGTGCACACTAAAAGTCATCAAAATTTACAAGCTGAACTTAGTTAAATAAGATAATTGTGTAATATGATGCATTGCGGAGTCTGCGATGATCAATTCCATGATTTACATGTAGCCTGGAGGGAAACCTTACTTCAGTCACATCACAGTCCATAAACACTCTGCAATAGCTGACCTCACATGCTTGACGAGGACCTTGAAAATAATTTCTGCATCTTAAAGGCTTCCACTCCCAATAATTTTTTTACATGCACAGACCAAACAGGTTGGCACTTACCGCCACAATCATGATGAAGTTGTCAAGGAAACCAAAGCCCACGAATGGCAGGGCATTGTGAATGGCCATCATCCGCAGCTGGGCAGCTGTGGGCATCGTCCCCTTCCCATCTGTGAGCCAGCCAAAACGAATAGAAGTGCCATCAGAAACTGTGAAGCCTCTCAGTATTAGTAACGTGATAACGACATTACAGAGCAGATACTTGAGCAACCGCAGGGTAACACAAATGAGACACAACACCGAAACAAATGAGCCGTTTCCTGAACACCTATCGAGGACGCTACCAATTCACAACTTTCAGCACCTCTACTACATTTCATATGTAGTAGGCAAGAGTATGAAGGCTAGATAGAGAGAGCTCTGTCACTGCCATTGGCGTAGCAGGGGGGGGGGGGGGGGGGAGGCAAGGCATGTGCCCCCCTCACTGCAATTTCTGTGTTAGTAAGCAGCCTGCCAGGGGCGGGCCCTTATAATGTGGTTAACAGTAAAGCATGCGCACACTCACACACGCTCATATATATATATGACATACAAGGTCATTCAGCTGATATATATATATATATATATATCAGTTAAAACGTTGAATGACAGGAACTGGCAGTGAAACAGGTCAATGAATAGAAGCACGTAGGAACCTTCCCTAATTCACGAGCAGGTGTCTTCATGCTCAGGTGGCGCTTGAAACAGTATGCTGTACCAAGAATTTTAGTCGAACAAGGGTGGTGACCGTCATGTGCAGTGCTTCGGGGAAATGCATGCACCAGAACGACAATACCTGCTTGTTTTTTCTCATGCCACATCAACCGATTAATCGCGATTGAATTATTAATCAAAAAATCTGAATGCTAGAATTGCCCTGCAAAAGGCACTACTGGTAATAAAATTACCTCCAGTGCTTGTTGAATGAATGCCGCAGTGCTGCAGTTAGACCTGCCAAGGGGGAGGGGAGGGGGGGCGGTGCCTCTCCTTAAAGATGGAGGGGGAGGCTGACTTCAAGCAATGAATCTAGCTCACAATTAAGACACGGTCTGTAGGGAAATACATGGGAAAAGGAAAATTCGAGACTGGCTGTTTTATTCTGACGCGTAGGCGCATTGGTAAAAAAAAAAAAGAAAAAAAAAAAAAAAAAAACTAGCGTATCTGTAGGAATGCTTGCAGTTCGAGACACGGTACACGAAACACAGCAGCGCCCTCTCATGACGTCATCCTGAACGTACAGTAGGGCCACATTACTTTCTGGATGTCCGTATCTAGGTGTCAATAAAACGCCAAGAAGCATTCGTACTCGTCATGTCTATATATATTCACTTGGCCCTCCATAAAGCCATAATAAAGCCATAAAGACACCGCCTGAGGAGACTGGTGAAGGTCACGTCAACTCGAACGCATTGCGGAGAAGACCCTGTTCATTATCAACTGCCCGCAAAAATAGCCATGAGGAGAAACACATGAAAAGGGAACGTAAACAACACTAATGACGTAGCGCAGCAAAAATAAATATTGCGCAAATGGTAGTCGCCGGATTACAATCATCTTTTTTTTTTTTTCTCTCTCTCGATTTCTAACGTTGTCGTTGTGCAGCACATTCCTAGAGTTATACTGACTTCGCGGACACTCGCAGCCGACGCTATAAGACGAGGCAATCAATAAAAATGGCAACGAAGTAAGTGTATACACAAAAAGGTTTCACATCGTGTGCGTGTGACAAGAGAGTGCGCGTACGCAAATACTGCAGTCGAAATCGCTCGTCAGTTCCGCGGACACGAATAAAATCCACACTTAAGAGTTGTATGACACGCTACCCACCGACTGCGTTCACATGGTCCCTCTAGCTGAATGGGCTCTCGAGAAAGAACAGAAAGCAACATCACATGTCGATCGACATTCGACACAGGAACACCTGTTGCGACGCGCTTTCTTCCGCGCGCTCGCCAGACGTGCACAAACAGAAACTCGCAGTACAAGCGCGTCTACGCAAGAGCACTCACTCTTCTCGGTTTTCTCAACGTGAACCGTCAGCTCTTCCATGAGAATCTTCCTCTCTTCGGGCTTGAGTCTCACGATCAAGTCCTGGGCGCGCTGCTTCGTGAGAATGATTTCGTGCGTTCCCGTGTGCTTTCCGACGCCATTGCTGTACGCGGACACGCAGAACGATCGCAGCAGGGCCAAGTGCGCATTGCGACGCGGATGAACGCGCTTGAAGGCGCCCAAAAGTTGTGACCCCGCCAGCCTGCAAGCCATCGCAGACGCTGTAGCAGCTGACGGAAGCAGGCTGGCCGCCATGTTTGTCACGAAACGACGCCTGTCGGACGCCCACGAGAACCGAAACTTACCACCGTGCGCAAAAAAAAAAAAATACGGCGAGTTAGTGTAACCACTAATTATCGGGGTTTAACCTGACTTAACGTCAAAAAATTTGCGTAGCTTGCACTGGAGGCGCAATGCTAAAGGGACAGAGGAGCTAGTGGGCACCTAGCTAGTCCTAATAAGCACTACGAAGTCATCCCCAGCATTTCCCGAAATTTATTGATTATTGATCGATTAGCTATCGCAAGGTATTAACCACGTATTGCGGCTAAGCTAAGCACTACAAAGTCATCCCCAGCAATTTCCGGAATTTAATGATTATTGATAGATTAGCTATTGATTTGTTATCGATTTGTTATCGATGACTAAGCTTAAGTAGTCCCAACCATGCTTAGCCAGGCTAGGGTAGCCAGGGTCAGCTTCGCTAGTTCACAGTAAAGTCCCTAGATTTCCTGCTCTTTTTTAAAGAAAGCAAAAAAATATCTAGGGACTTTAGTTCACAGGGGTATGTACCATTGCGCTTGGACCCTTTCTGCACTACCGCCAGGATCGGCCACATTTTTCCATCGACGAGCACAGTTTTACGGATAGCTTAAACAGCTTCGCTGTTAAAAAGCATGAGAGAGAATAAACACTTTATTACGTAAATGAAGCTTTGGAGAGGCGTCCTCATTCCAGAATGCCTTGAGTACAGTGGCTAGCCACTGTACCTTGAGCTTTGACCTTGATCTTTGACGTAAACCCAAAGCAAGTGAGCTTGCCACACGGAAGGCGGCGCTGCACAAGGATGCAATGGCCATCCGACATTAAAAAAATTCAGCACCCTACCCACCATAATCGAAGCAACCTGCCACCTTAAACTTAGAAAAATACAGTAGAAGCCTCTCAAATTATTACTTAAGTTGTGAAACAAAAAAAAAAAACAATTTGTTTAGTAGGTATGCTGTGAACATGCACTTCTCTGTAGTATGAATATTTTTTGGTCATGCATGGCGAGTGAACATTTGGTTACTACTATACATTGGTTCTGTGAAATACGCGGCAGTGCTGAACGCACACATCCAAATAAGTGAGCTGGTCTGAAAAATCACTGATAAAATTGGTCATAAACTGCATTTGTTATTGAAATCGGTATTGCCCCAACTGGATGCGAATAGAAAACTGTGGGATCATTGGAATCTACACAGTTGCAAACTAAAAATCGGAAATTTTGTTATGAAATTGTAAACAAAGGAGCTATGCTCTGTGCAAACACGAGGACTGGCTTGCAGCACTACGGAATTGAACCAATACAGTTAAAAGTGGACACGGAATGCTACCAAGTTGAATGACAATCAAGCTTTCAAGTGGCCAATTTCATTTCCCCACATATCTGTTAAACAAGCGCAAAGATAGAGCTTGAACAAAAGGCAAGAAAAAAATGTGTTCGTTTCTCCCCTTTTGTCTTATCTTCATGTTAACATGACCAAACACACTAGCCCAAAGCTGTACTTTGCATTCCCACATCTACTGGCACCATAGAATTCTGGAACCTTGTATCAAATCGCAACATGTGAAACCCTCACAATTCAGCAGCAATACTGATATTCAAAAACTGAGTTTGCAATGAACAGTTAGTTCCTAAAGATGGAATAAACCCCAAGGCACTGTCTCCGACTTCCTTAGTCTGTGCTGGCCCGTCGATTCACTGCACATAGTCGCATGATCTTGAAGATTGAGAAAAACTTGCGCACGTACAAGATTCAATTTCTTTATTCACCTTTTAATTCGCAACACGAGGTAGACGGCCCTATCAAATGGCAGTACTGGCAGTGGCACCATTTCCCTGACCACTGTTCCCAGCAGCATTTGAACATTACCAATGTTGTTGGCTCAATAAGTTCGTGGCAGTGTTTAAACCTTAAAGCCCACAAGAATTCGCATGTGCGGATAACGCTCTTGGCCCTTCGATTCCACTTCGTGTGACACACGCAGAAGGTCGTTTACTGCCGGGCATCAGTACACCACTCGCAACCACAAATGGCTTGCCTGTGGGGCTTCAGTTTTCGCATCCGTAACACAGGCTGGGAGGCTTTATACAGGGCGAAGGAAAAGCAGTTCCTGCATGCGAGTGTTTAAATTAGCCTTAACGGGCATTCTGTTGCAGAACTGCAGCCAGTGATAGTGCCCGGGAATGGAGGCACTTCACTTCTCTTGGCGCAACAAAGTGCTCTTGGAGGAGTGAATTGCAACTCTAGTGAATGTAAGTGAAATAGTTTAAAATGATATTGGAAAGGTACAGTACGCAGCCTCCCCGAGACTACGAAATTCACAACATCACCTTTGAGTAACAATTTACAGCACTAAGTTTACATACCGTCAGTCCTATCACAAAGCATGCTACGTGTGGCTGGTGTAGCAGCAAATCTCTTAGTGTTGCAGAATGGTAACTTTACATTACGTGTTTATTCTCTTTGGCATCGACACAAAATGTCTGACCAAAAATAAATGAAGTACTTAACAATCAAAAGAAATCAAGTC
Organism: Dermacentor silvarum; assembly: GCF_013339745.2. Classification (NCBI taxonomy): domain Eukaryota; kingdom Metazoa; phylum Arthropoda; class Arachnida; order Ixodida; family Ixodidae; genus Dermacentor; species Dermacentor silvarum. The sequence continues at coordinate 33,239,526 of NC_051163.1, read as the reverse complement.
TCCGAAAGTTAAAAAAAAAAAAAAAAAGGAGAGAACTTGTTTCCCTTTTGAAACTTTAAACCAAACAGGCTGCAACAACGTAACCATGCTAATGCACAGCAGAAATAAGTTGTCTTTGCAAATTACAAAACGAAACAGTTGCCACATAAGAAACAGTCTACATTTTCATAAGAGCCTTTCACAGAAACATGAACAGACCTACAAAACGAATAGTGTCCAGAGGGCTGAAGATCAAAAAAAGTGAGGAATGCACTCAGCTCATCTCGACACAAAAAATATTTTAAGAAAAATCCCCATCCAGAAGCACTAGCAATACAAGTGAGTGTGCCACTTCTAAATGCGAAAGTGCGTGAAAACAATAATGTAGCAAAAAAATAATATTGACAACATGCATGCCAAGGCCAAAAACACACTCGGAACGTTTGCCCGCCTGTGCAGCTGTAAATGCTGCCCCACCGCATATTCCGCGAATGCACAGTGGTGGGCGAGTTTCACAGCCCATTCATTTAAGCACCAGTGCACATGCTATCGGTTCTATTTGCTCTGTACCCAGATGTGCATCATAACCCTATTCTAGACATGCACACTTTCATCATAGTTATTACCATAAACAACCATCAAGCATACCATGATGATTGATACCAGGTAGCAACTTCATATGAACCATCATGGAATCCCCACGAGAGCTCTTGCTTTGACTGTTCACTTAAAAAAAAAAAAAAAAAGAACAAAAAGCCTTGCCCAACATTTTGTGAGAAAAAGTTATTTCCCACACATTAAATTTAGCACCAAACTTACTTGAATACACTAGGGACGCACCATTCAATATCCTCTCGGGACATTCACTACCTTTCAGGCCGGAAACAAGGGCATACTAGCGTGTTGGCGACATTTTTCCCTCGTGACTATTCCATGCCAAGGTGTACACAAAAACGTTGCACCCTTAAGGGCAGAAATGTCAGCCACGGGATAAATCAAATGCACCCCTTGATCTTTTTACATCCTTAAGGGTGCAGTTGATTCACCACATGGCTAACACTCCTACCTTTGAGGGTGCAAAATTTTTCACTACGTACGCTTGCCACAGAAAATAACCATCACATAACCGAACCTAAGCGCAGTCAGCATACCTCCCCACAACGAAATCGATGCCAAACAGCATTTGCAGAACTTCACACATGGAGCATGTACCAGAACGGGCTTTCTTTTACTGCCTTGACATCCAGAGTGCCACCAATGCACGGAACTCTAGCTGTCAAACAACAAACAGGTGCGCCCAACTAGTTGCTTCTCTACACCGAGTGAACATCCAGGCATGACAACGCACTCGTTCCAGCATGAATTTCACATCAAAATCACAGCCAAGACAAGTCCGGTAAACTAAGCGTTCGTACCAAAGGCATCTATGAAGTGTATACTAGTATCTAAAAACGACACTATGTTGAGCAAACAACACATTTCATCAACAGGCACGGACACGACACAGAAAAACAACTGTGCTCCCGCTACGGCCTGCCAATCAGTTCAGCATGCAGTGAAAACAACGCTAAGCGGTCGGGCCGGTCCAAATCAGTAGCTCCGGTTGCAGGTTGATGTCTAAGAGCATCAATCATGGCATGCATTAATTAATGGAATTCTTTGCCAGGTTAGTTCATTCATGTATAGGGAAGACATAACAACGAAAACGAAGATGATCACATAGGAGAATCCAGGTTCTCGTGTTCTTTCATGTGATCTTTGTGTACGCCATTAAGTCTTCCTGATGTGCATCATTTGTCACGTTATTCCGCAGCAACTGTTTAACCCTCCTCCCCAATACAACGTGGTGCCCAACACAGGATAAGTGCTGAAGAAAAAAAAAAAGAAGCAAAATAGGCACTCAATATAGCCGCACAAGCCTAGGACTACCATTTCAAGACCTTACATACAGCTCAGCCGGCTGCTCTCCAATGCCTGTAATGGGCACTCCAGCTCGAACCCTGTATGAGGCGTCCCGAAGGAAAGACCCGCTTGTTCACCAGAGAAATCAGTTTACGATATATCCCCAGTTCAGAGATGTTTGACGAGGTGCCACTATGGCGGCAACAAGTCACTAAAGCCAAGCCCCACTGACATAGGAGCATGGACAGCAGAGCCTCAGCACACTTCGTTTTTTATCTGGCCATAATGACAGCGCCCAACCACTCGGCTGCGTCCACTTTATTGTCGAGAGTCGAGGCAAACTTTCAGGTCGCAGCACAGGCATAAGGCTAGCAAAAAAGATTGAGACGACAGTGAAAATGTGATGGCTTCTCGTCAACACACGACCACGACAGATATGGCATGCACCACAGAAGGAAAAGGCTCCCAGGTGCCATCACAAACACACACACACACACACAAACATTGTGTTGGGGGAAAGAAAAAGAACTACAACAGAGTTTTTAATATTGTCCACCTGCATCGTACCGGAGAGAAAAGGAAGATTCTCGACGGCCAGGGCAGTGTACTAAAAAGGCATCAGTTCAGGAGAAGAAACGATGTGGTCTTGAACTGCAAGAATGTGTCGTCACGCATCTTGCTGCATTTGTCTGCTTGATGATCGGCGCACGTGGACCCGTTGGTTTGGCAGTGCTGAGGTGGTAGTGGGTTGTCTGTAGCTTCGTCGCGACAGGCTTGCGCTACGGCAGTCCATTCTCTCTCTCTCGCACCAGTTAGCATTAAATACAAGTCGGCAGTGAGATTGCTTGAGCCGTTGCTATGTCCGTGTTTGGCAGCTTAATAGGCTTCTGAAGGAATCCAGCTGTTGGGCCATCTCCTGTAAGTAGGCAGACCAAGGCAATTTGATTCAATTCCAGGAATTTATTTTCAATTTGAACAAAACAAGCATTCACAAGCTACCATGAATTTCAAGTGCAAGAAAATTTGAATGGGACAATTTAAAAACTGAGTTAACACCCAAATTTTCTCCCCAATTGATTGCTGTCAATTTTTTTTTTATTGCTACATCCTCCAGTGGCTGACCTGTACGCATCCCATGCGTTGTAGGAATCAGTTCAGCAAGCAAAGGTTTAACAGGCATTTGGAAGAAGTGCTGGTTATGTTTAGAAACGATTTGCAAGTAGACCGCACAACGAAGTTGGAGGCGTTTTCATCTGGAAACGCTTCACTCTACATGAACATGTGGCACTCCAATGTTGCCAACCAGAACCACCCTATCGCACACATTACACACCAACCCGAACTCACTTTCACTGCACAAAGTTTCTCGCAAAGTACTTGTTAGCACCTCGGTGCTCACCGCACCCCAATGCACCACACCACAAGAAATGGCACCACACCTCAAGAAACCGAAAGCTACAACAAGCAACTGCGGCGCCACCTATGGCGCTATCCCGTTGCACAGTGGCAAGGGTAGTGAATAGTGGGCTTCCGTCTCCTCGACAAGGTGGCAGCGAGAACCCGCGAAGTGGAGGCAAGAGGCAAAGAAAGTTTTGTTTTAAAACCTAGAGTTGAGCTAGAACAGTAGAGAGATCTAGAACACAAAGTAGGCCAACGCTGAATCCACAGATGGCTTGCAGCAGGCGACCAAACCGCTATGCAAACAACAAGCCCCAGCTCGTGCAGCCAATGGTAATGGTGGCATGTGCTCTCTTATGCTCCCTTTAAAACACTCTGCAAATGTGCACGAGTCACAGATGTGAAAGGGAGTGTTCAAATACCAGTACCTGAAAAGTGCAATTGAGAATTGCACTCACTGCTATCTGTTCCACATTTGTGAACTTCAGTACAGGAACAAGCAGAAGTACTGGCTTTAAGTGCAAACCTGGGGCTCCCCTTTCATACTGGCACAGTGTGCAGTTGAAATCGAGTACCGTATTTTTGCACGTACAACCCGCCACTGCGTGTAACCCAGCACCCCCAATTACGACAGCCCAGAAAGAAGGGGAAAGAAAATACCCGCACGTACAATCCACGGAAACAACTGCATACAGCAAAGCTCAGACCTTTGCAGAAACAGACTCCACTCGCGGATGCACGACTCGTCCACGTACCTTCGGCGGACGGCTCGGTTCCCCATTTTCTTAGGCGATGCTGACAAAACTAGGATTCACACAGCCAACGTTAATGTGGACTAAACGGCCATGAGATGTGTGACGCGATTCGGATCAAATCGCAACTAGCACTCACACTACAGCGAATGACAGCGCGGACGGAGCCGCCCTTGCATGGGCAAGGGCCACGGAGCAAACGCGACCACGCCGAAAATCTCAACAAATATTTGGCTCACCACCGTGTTGCAAAGCACTTTGTGCAGACCGAGGAGACCGTGGAAAAGGGTGACATTCGAGCTTGCCAGCGCAGCGTACGCTATTCACTAACTACTAAACACAAAATGGTGACCCATAAAGAGAAGAATGGGCGCACGTGGAAGAGGGGAGAAAGGAGCTTCAACACATAGGGGCAGGGAGAAAGTGGGATTACCAGGACAATAAAGAAACTGAATGGTGGAGAACCTTGCCTTGAGGTGTGGCTTCACGGCAGCATGACACACGTTGCCGTGAAGCCACACTTCAAGGCGAAATTTGCATATAACCTGTACCTCCATTTTACTGATAAATTTTTAACCTGACAGCATTAAGGGCCTCGTGTCGCAGAAAATCCAGTGCCAGTGGCATTGTCTGTTAGAGAAAAATCACCCTGAACCACGCATCCCGAAACACGCAGGCCCTCTGCGTGGTGCATAGGCGTTACTAAACTAATTTCTCAAAGTAAAATGCGTCAGAAAACTCGTAAAGTACGATTTACAACATACCGACATGATAGCTTCGGATTGTAATTTGAATATACGAGGTAACATAATTCTGTTACGCGGAAACTCAAACAGAAATTCCCGTTCTAGCTGCCGTTTTGAGGTCGGTCTTAATGGGAGCGACGCGTCCCACTCGGTTCCTTGCAACACCATCCAGATGGCGCTCGCATCCGCAGCGCGCGCGCCCACCGTGCGGGGAAAAAAAAAAAAAAAAAGAACCAGAAAGCATGCCTTCGTGCACAGCGTTTGCAGGTAAACATTACGGTTACACAAGTTGCAGTTGACAGGAGGCATGAGCAACAGTCAGGAGTCTTTGACTGCTATCGCGTTCCACTCTTAAAAGCGAAGCTTAAGCGTCCTCCAAGTTTTTTTTTTTTTTTTTTTCAATTTTGGTGCGGGTTATAAGTGCAAAAATACAGTAATGTACAACATCAAATGCACTTTCGAGCCCGAATGGGATTGAATATCTCAGTCTTGATTGGAGCCTTTGCACAAGCTGCGGAGGGGACACCACCATGGTCTAGAAATTTTGGCCCAATGAGTCTTGATTATGATCTGAAGTGCCCGTGTGGTACCCTTATAAGAAATAAGCCAGTTGAAAGGAAACAAAAAGGGAAGTGCGCCACCTACCAGGAGCATGACATTACGGTCCCAGGAGCGCCGGTGACGGCGCACAACGTTGAGCAAAGCGCAATGCAGTCGTTCAAGCTGCTCCACAGTCGCACCTTCGGTCTGGTTCACTGTCCTGTCCTCCAGTTCCTCCAGCCAGCCGCGGTTCAACTGTAGCACCTGCGGCGTTGCGGCGGGCTCTGCCGGGCCAGCACCATTTAGATAAGAACAACACACTGAAGCAGTTTGAGAGAGAGTTTCAACACATTGAGTCAATGAACAACACCCTGACATAAATGCACACAGCTGGAATCAGATTTGAGCCCTAACTGTTTTACTACCATGTTTTATTTCTGACTTTGTTGCCGTTTTCTGACTTTTGTTACTGTTCTCTCCCGTTTAAGTATTTTTGAATAGTCCGTAAATTACATTGTCTGTCATAGTCCGGACAAACAGACATGCCACACTGGTTAGCGTGACGACTACCCTTCCAATAGTAAATCGAAGCGTTTTCTCTGCGTGTTTTTTTGGAAGTCACCATTCCTGTGCGTGATGACCCACCGGTGAGTTGTGCCCCACGGAAACTTCCTTGCAGAGAGGTGATGCCACAGACCGTTTAACCAGAAGCAACAAGAATATTTCTTTTCCGTTGATCTTAAGCAAAGATGTCGCTTTCGCGTTGCAGGAAAGACCTGCACAGCTGCACAGGGGGAATACCCGCCGTGACCCACGTCCAGTGAACATGTCTTATTTTCAAGGGTAAAGAAAAACATTATTTTTCAGGAGCAAACAGTGAAAGTAATTTGGTATTCAGGAGTAAAACATTGGCTGTGTCATCAATCATACTGGCATTCCTGTGAAATACCACTGTCTGAGGGGCCTTTTTCAAAGTGTTTGCTTCGGCTTTTCAAATTACACCACTTTGTCGTAGGTTTTTTTATACTGCAGATGGAAAATAGGTGAGCAAATGCGAAGTTCTGCTCCAGCTAGATAATATTGCTATTCGACCACAATGAGGAAATCTCACCTTCAACAGAGGATGCATTCTCTGTCGCATTGCCAGCTCGACTTTCTTCTGCTAGTGCTGCCTGCAATGAACAAATAAAAAATGAACAAATGACTGACAGCATTGCCCAGTTGCTAGTGAAGACAAAGCATCCCTATAAAGCAAGTCACTCAAAAGGTGAAATGTAATGACAAGACTAAAACTGTTCAGTCCTGTGTTAAACCACAGCACAGTAGTAGCCACAGATGCAGAATACTTTAGTGGGCCCTTATATTACCTTTAGATAATGCATTTCTTTGAGTTTACATAATTTTCAATCAATTATGAAAGAGTACAATTTGGCTGGTTCAGGTGAAGTACCTGAAAAGGTGGACATTACTTGCACAACAAATTGCAATGTCTAGATTGCTAATTAAAATTAAAATAAAATTAATTAGATGGCTAATTAATAACCTCCCATTTCAGTTTCCCGAAAGCCTTCCCCTAGTATTTTTGGATGGTATTAACCGGTGACAGTGCTACCTGGACGGTGCAATTTTCTGTGCAAGTAATGTCCGCCTCCTCGAATAATGCATTTAAAAAGGTCGAATCGTGCATTTCACAGAAAATTTTTAAAAAGTAGGCTGTATTTAAAAAATAAACTTGCGGCAACCTCTTGACAACATTGCGGTCACCAATCTGTGTGAAGCAGGTCAAAACAATGGACGTCCCCCCCCTCTCAAGCATTTGGCGATACTGATTAGAACTGCCGACGTCATTGTTTCAATAGAGAGAGAGTGAATAACAGCAAATGATGTAAAAACGTTCTTTCCAGAAGAAAGAATTAAGTTCCATGAAATAGAACTCTTACAAGCCCAGCCGAACATTTCTGAGTGCCGATTTTACTGAGTAGTGATGACCACTTCTGCTAAAGCAGGACAAAAAGCCAAGCCAGTTGCCAAGCTCAGCAAACCATGCGCTTCTAACCAGTTTCTAAGCCCAATCCCCCAAGAACCACGGCACTCGTGGTAGCAGCAGCATCACAAAACTTACCGAGAGATCGAGCAACCGAAAGGTGCTGCAATGCTCCCTGAGGCAATCGTTCCAGAACACGGCCCAATCCCACACTTCTATCAAGTGAAGTGCATCAATTTGCCATCAAGTGCCAAGAATGTGAAAGCATTCTGCTCACCTTTTCCTGCCGGGCTTTGCTGGACTCAGCAGCGTCGGGGCTAGCTTCCTTTGTCGACGTGGGTGTAGCTTCCTGCCTAGTTTCCGTCGAAAGTGACTTGTCCTTCGCCGTAATCTTGGCAGCTGGTTGTGACGTGTTGCAGTTCTTTCCCGTTCCGTCCGAAGATGACCGCCGCCGCTTCGTTGAACTCCTAGACGCAACTTTATCTGCACCGAATTCGAAGTTGTTATGCCACGCCACTGCATTAAGCCACAACGCCAAGACAATACACGCTAAGCTTAAAAAAGATTTGCGACAACAGAAAAGCTACATGGCACGAGACAACTATTTTACAGCTTTAGCTTTTACTGTGCCTGGCAACGAACTATTACTGGGGAAAACTGGAAATTTCTTGGTTCAGACCAAAAAAGTTGCTGCAACAAATTCCACATTCATGCAGGTAATCCCCGAACATTCATGCAGGAAGACAAGACTTTTTTTTTTTTTTAAGAAAAGTGCCTAGAAGGAGAAGTTGGCAAATGATGAAAATGTGAAAATTTGGCCATAAAGCACCTCCCTTTTCAAGCAAAATATTGGCAACATCGCTTGCCAGAGTTGCCACTTGCAGCAGCTGTACATACTTCTGGCTTCCTTTATTGCCTTTTTGGGCAAAGAAATGAGTGCGCAAAAAAAAAAAAAAGCTTCAGTTTGAAAACAGGCTGTACATATTTCTATTAGAGACCACGAGGGTTCATTCATAAAGTTTGTATTATCGGTACCACAAATTTGGAACAAGCATACAATTATGCGCATCAAAACGAGTGCAAGTCTCTACTTTCAACAGAATGCCAAAATTTTGTTCTATATAGTATCGCGAAGCAGTGCTAGGGCATTGAAACAAAAATGGCAGCATTCACCAGGAAAATTAACTGAAGCGCGAGGAATGATCTTTGTTTCTGAAGGGACACAATGCCAAGGAAATTCATGCTGAACTGGTGGCAGTGTGTGCAGACAATGCCCCAACTTATGACACTGTTGTGAAGTGACGCAGACACTGTGGTTTCAATGTGATCAAACAAGCCTGGTTGACGAAGAACGGAGCAGCCGACTATAACTCAAACAGTGACCCACAATTTCGTGTGCAAGTAGTGCTTGCCAACGGGCAGATAACTAATGAACAGACAGTGCAGCAGGTTATTGTGAGTGCAGGCTCAAACTAAACTTTCTGTCGAGTCTAACTGCTTAATCTCTGTTCCCTTGAGGGCAATCATAAGAACTCTAAACGGCCCGTTGAGTGTACGTTATGGAGATATAACTGAAAGGGATATCTGCGCTAGTGATTGGCCAAGAAAGTCAGTTCTAATTTCAGTTATAATTTAGACAAAGAATATTAGTTCTGGTTAGCAGAATCAGATAAAGCCATTAAGAGGTCTACTTGACCAGCCAACAGATCAGGTTCGGAGGCTAAGCAAAAATTCGGGTCATCCATCTGTGACCAGTTCTAGTGGCCAATTACCAGTTTCAGAATAATTATTGCTGCTTATTTGCTGCCCCAGACATGATAAAATAAAATTATTCAGAGGTAGCACAAAAGGGAAATGTGCACATTCACTGAAACTCAGATGAGATCACTTATGCATGCAGGTATTCCAACAGTATATGATGCGCAGCACCAAGCAGAAAGCAAGAACATTATAAAATGATATGTAATGCAAGATTGTATGCCTAGTCCCTTTACATAAATGTAATGTTTGATACCCACAAGTTTCCCATGCTTTAAAAGCATTTGTGTGGAAACTTCAGCAGTTGGTTTGATTTTATTCAAATTAACAAATTATAACATATCAGTGGATATACCGGATAAAAATAGCAATGAACCCACACGCAGGGCCCTTCATCCCAACAACCGACCACCATCACAGTCCCTCGGTTATGGCCAGATTTTCATTCCTTGAAAGGGCTACATTTGCCATTTTATCCTTTATTTAACACAGTTATGTTATTACGAACAGTCAGTGCAGCACAAAACTGAAAAAGGCAACAAGCCAGGCGACAGAAGAAAGAGCTCAGTCCCCCAAAAAAGGCCTAACATACGCGTGGTTTGTCTCAGCCTGACCAGAAAATAAAATAAAATAAATTTACGGCCCACTTCGCTCAGGCAAGGGGTGCCCCCAATGCAGTATGCAGTGTTATGCAGAATGCCTCAGTGTGATGCCAGAGGCATTACTGAATAGTACACTTATGTAAAGGCTGCACTTTTTCCCCCCGCAATCTTGAAGAGGTGCAGCCATTGTACAGGGGTGGGCGCTGTTTCAGTCATCTCTTTCTGGCTGTTCGTAACCCCTGCGATACCTTTGTACCAGAAACAGCGAATGTTACTGTTTTCATGGCGCATTTATTTCTCCACGCATGCATGCCCACCTAGCCCTGAACACCGGCACTTCCGCTGCTACTCAAGCTCCGATTGGTGCAGCACATTCGCGGATACAGTTGTTCTCCATGCCATCTACAGCATTAGATATGCCAGGTTTTCACAACACTGCCCGAAGACATTGCACGCCATATGCTCAGAATCCAAGAGTAGACAAGCTTTTTCTTTCTTTCAAATTTTGGGTTGCCAAGTTCTGGGGTGCGGGCCTTACTCGAGCGCAACCAGTAACCAATAAAGTGCTTGCTGCATTCTTAATGAGCAGTTCAACTAAAAGTGCATTGTTGCTGAGTGCTGTGAACACGGCATTCCACACAGCCTAAGCTACACGCCAGAGTGCAACTGCAGGCTCGAGCAATGCTTAGTGGGCTGCAGGCCAATGGAATCGGAATGCACGTCTGGTCTCAAGATGACCTATAGCCTTGAAACCACAATCGCTGCGAGCGCAAAGTTTCATCTAAGTTTCAGTGACACCCACGAATCCAATTTCCTTTCTCGCATCCGGAGCTGAACTAAACAGGATGCAGATGCTGGCGTGACCGACACTTTTGTTCAAGGGGTTGCAGATTCGCATAAAACGCATACTGCATTAGTAATCCTTGAGCCCTGCTTTGAAGATATCACACCATTGCCTCGAATGCGAAGGCAAGGTTTCTTTGATTTCGCCTCGAAATGACCTTGGTAGTGGATCACCAGCCAATCAATGAATTAACAGGTGTCATTTGCCTGGGCATGCGATTCCACCACACAGAACTTGGTGCAGTCGCAATCCCCAGCAGGCAGTTGCGGAGCTCGAAGCAAGTGTCATTCTGCCTGTGCACTGCCAATTACTCTCGTGATGGCAATTTTGCACTGACAACTCTCCTTTTTTCCCCCTCCCCGCCTTGTTGTAGCACCTTTCTTTCCCGTCATCCATGGTTTCTTTCGTGGCCCCGCACGACCTCATACAGCCTCTAACAGAAAACAAGCCTCCTCTGTCGAGAACTTTCCCCCTACTGGACCACCACCAGGGAAGGACACCGACTCCACGCCGTTCCAGACACCGTGCAAGCACAGCCATGAGAGAGAAATTGGGGGACGAGGGTTCTGAGGGAGACCCCTACCGATCACAGCGGGCGTCTTTCTGCGGCCGGGCAGAGCAGCAGCGGCGTGCCGCGTCACGTGGCGACGGTAGCTGCCAAACCACAGCGACTTGCGACGGCGCACCACGGGGTATGCCCGCCGGTCGCCGCCGGACGCCTCCCCTCCTGGGCACCACCCGCACACTAGACGTGTCACAACACCGCCACAGCGAAAATCGCGCGCCGGCGCTCTTGCCAGAGGGCGCTCGCCAAAGCGCAAGCACCTTGCAGACACGCTGCAGCGGTTAAACGCTGGTCCGCAAAGTGGTCTGCCAAGAGCCACTGCACTAGAGTAGGTCAAACGAGCACAAGCAGCCCTCTCAGGGTGTCTAGCAAACCCAGTTTTCCCACTAACATGACCCTTGCAGATTCTCTCGGACTATATCTGTCAAGTTCCACTTCAATTAAATTTCACGTGACTGGCACTAGACGCATCTGTGTTCCTGGTACAATGCCGACTGCACTGTACTGGCCAAGTGTCAGAAATGCTGTCGCCGTAGACGCCAACACATCCAGCGCTAGTCACGTAAAATCTCGCTAAAGTGAAAATGTCTCCGAAAGTGATTACCCAAGAATACCGCCTAAGCTCTCTTTTTGCATCCACAACTTGAGTCATGCCAACATGATAGTTGCACAATGGCAGGGTCCGGGGTTCATGATATTTACAAAAGTCATGACTGAAGAGGGCACAAACGCTACATCCATTATTAGTGCCTCTCGAGTCACAGGAAAGACAGGCAGGCAAGTGAGGAATTTTGTTCGTTTGAATTATGGATCCTGGCACATACATGGATACGTACCAGTGAAAAAGACAAGCCCGTGGAATGATTTCCGAATCATTCCAACTCAATCTTTCAACGCGGAATGATTTCCAACATGATCTGCATGCCTTCCAGCGTCTAATTGGCCTGATCTTCACACATCCCTTTCGCACATCCCAAAACACACGCCAATTTTGTTGCTGTTCCCTCTGCCCATGTTGCATTATTGTTTCAATTGGTCTTATTGGCCTGGATGAACCTTGTACTGACAGAGATAGCGCCAGCCAATGCGGAACCATTCTGCAGATTGCAGCCATCAGGTGCCGTGTGTGCAATCCCTGTATCGGGCCGACGAGGGGACATACATAAAGCGGAAGCACTCGCACAGGCAACAAAGTCTGTGAGCGCGTAAGCTGGGGCAGCCCATGCTCTGCGCTCGCCTGCACAGCATTGAGCACGAGGGGCTCGGCGGCCCACGCGACATACGGCGCAGCGTGGGTCTCTACAATGAATTTTTGATTCGCGCATCGGATTATCTGAATGTTCACTATTCAATTTGTTTCGGTGGTATATTTGAGTATTCGCACACCCCAATTTTTTAGTATTGTGAAAGGGTGATTTACCAACGCAGCTCAAATAATTTTTCCCTTTAGGGTCCCTTTAACCATGCACAGCTAGTAACTTCAGCCTACTAGTATCTGGAAACAACAGTATAACGACCGTAGACTACAAGGCAGTGCTAGATGTGAAAAATAAATATGCCAACACTTTCACATCTCGGCACAGCTTTATGTTTAAATGTCTATTTAGCAAGCAGTCTGGGTTCATCGTACATTTTGATGTCAATTTCCCGCAATTTTCACTGGCACAGTTCATTTCTTGCACACACCAGTGCGACAATTCAATTACGTTTGCCAATGCTTGCAATGCCTGGAATTTCTGCCCAAGAATTCCCTTGTCCTCCCATTTGTCCCCGCTTGCTAGACACCCTGAATATCATACTGAACAGGTTCAGCACAGACATTCTAAATGCCGTGTTAACAGCCAGTTGCACAAAGAAAAAAGGAGAGAAAAGTACAGACACAGCAAAGCACGAAGTGGCCGGAGCAGTCTACACTACTACGTCCAGCAAGCGCACATTCTTCACGGACACATTACCAGCATTTACTTCACTTTGAATATGTGAACCATTGTGCCATCTCACAAAATTTTCGTTTTAGTGCAGAAAATTTTTGTGTGCCTGTGTATACAGATCAACACTTGACAGCAGCCACAAAATGTTGGCCGAAACCTGATGACCATAAACATGGCCAAGGGCTCTATTTTTAATAATTCTTTTCACCGCTTGTCACCTGTAGCTGTGAGCAGCCGATCCTGTAAATAACTGCAGCGCCACAGTGTGCAAGCCAATGGCAAATGGTGAAAACAATTTAACAAAACCTTTTGCGAATTAAAAAAAAAAAATCTAGGGTTTTACGTGCCAAAGCTACAATCCAATTATGGGCATGCCAGAGGGGCTCCAAATCAATTCTGACCACCCGGCTTTCTTTAACGTGTGCCCAAATCAAAGTACACAAGCATTTTTTCATTTCACCACACCCTCGACAAAGTATGGCCCTAGTACCTTTGGCTCTTCACGAAAATAAGGCCACATCATGACGCAGCAGTTTTGCATCTCACATAAGTCGAAGTGGTTGCAGACAAAAATGTTAATTGGCACAGGCATGCCCATGGTATCATGACAGCAATTTAGTATCTTGTGCACTTGCCAAAATCCTCTCAAACATGTGGTTGCTTGGCAAGAAATGCCCAAATAATCACAACACTGCAGTTTTATTTATATGAAGCACACCAGTAAAAATGCTTGAAAACCATTGTCAGATGCCAAGGTGGCATTCTGCACAGAATATTTTTGCCATCAATATTAATTTGCAGTAGCATCTGCCGCGCAAGCAACAAAACTGCTGTGTCAACGCACAATGCAGCATGCATTTGGTTTCAGGAAGAGTTTCAGGCATCAGGCATCACAGAAATAAGAAAATGGGCTCGATAATGCATGTTCCTTTCCTTATTATTGGCCACTATACTTTCATAGCATGAAACTGCTCTGAAAAGCTTTGCACCATCCTAGCTCGAGGGAGTTCTTCGGATGCTCGGCGAACAGGGTTATCTCTTATCTATGGCTATCAGCCACCTGCCATAAAACGTTACACAACTTGCCACATTATCATGTGCCTCCGTGACACAACAATCATTTCTCAGAAAAATGGATGTTGCCTATGATTTCTTTTATGTGCACCCCTAGGCAGTAACAGCCACTGCCCGTCACACGGTATAATGTTGAACGAAATATTCCAACTTCTAAAAGTTAGCTTCAGGGATACTACATGCAAAAATCATGATATGATTATGAGGCATGTCGCAGTGGGGCACTCTGAATTAATTTTCACCACCTGAGGTTCTTTAATGCGCACCCAATGCATGACCCCACGGTCGTTTTTGCGTTCCAACGCCGTCGAATTTTAATTCGCTGTTAGCAACACTTGTTAGTAAAAATACGCAGGAACATTATTTCAGTAAAGGGTAAAGCATTCTCTAGGCACTGTGTCTCTGCAATCAGACTCAATCAGATTCAATGCATGAATGCTCAACACTATTGACCCAGTAACCTTACCCCCAAGCTATGCAATAACACCGTCGCCCCTGGCTGTACAATCACGATCACACATACACTGCAATGGGTGATTACCTTTGCTAGTCGACGAAGGCTTGGACGACGACTGGCTGTCCTGGTGCCGATGCGTCAGCCATCTCCACCACAGCATCCTGAGCGGTGGTCGTCTGTGTGGGAGGAGTGATTTCATTCTTGTCTTCCGCAGTCGCATTGACCGCGCCGTTTTCCGCAGCGTCCTCTTCGTCAGTCACGACCACCATACCCCGAAGTCTCCGACTGAACCTCTTGGGGCCTCCCTCTTCATTGGACGCCTCAACTTGAGGCAGATCAGGTACTGGGTGTCGGAGGTCACTGGGGCAGGTCGCGGAGCGACGTGGTAATTCTTCGGTACATAAGGCACTGGCCCCTCCCCTGAGGAAAGGAAGCAACAACGACAACTACCTTATTTTTTATTCTTTAACACAACTAACACAACTAAGAATTTAACACAACTAATGAGGCCATTTAACTAATCATTAGAATGGCCTCACTATTAGTGGATGTCGCCTCACGAATCTCCCGACCTAAAATATGTTTTTCGAATCCTTCAAGTAAAAGCAGAGTTTGGTGCAGTTATCGTACCGATGAGCGGTTTCCCTCTCCTTTCATATTGGTAGCATAAAGCAACGCAGTGCTTGAGCGGAGGTTTCCAAAACTTTGCAAAAGACTGAAAAGCTACTTGCCTCTTTCCTTACGGGCCTGGACAATGTCCTGGCAGATCTTCTCGAAACCCCAGTCGAGCTCGGTGTCTACGAGCGCTTTGGCCGCGTCCTGGAGGGCGCAGGCTCGATGCCGGATGTTCTTGTCTGCCAGGAGAAAGAGGCCATCAGATGGAGGAACAGGAATGCAGCGAGTACAGTGCAAACGGCAAACGAGAAATGGCCGAGGTAATGAAGAAAATGGCACGGCCAGACATCGTTATAAGGCAGTCGCATCCAATGCAAATATCAGTCAACGTTCGATTTTTCGGACTCCTTAGCAGCAACATCCGAAAAAAAAAAAAAAAGAATGCATGTCTTTTACTGCCCCAAGGGCTCAAATCACCACAGGCACGTCCGAAATAGCTAGAGGTCCTGCCATTACACTTATTAGGTGCATCAGTGCTAGCGTACAGTGCTAGGAGATTGTGGGTGCACGCAGTGTATAATTAAGGGAAACATACCATGTCATGTGACAATTGCCCCTTCCCTCTCTTAGTATGCTTACCCACAACAGTTCACGTATGCTTCACCGCATAACACTGCTGTACTAAAGCGAAGCTGACTTTCGGGAACAGGCACTATACAACACGTCGTGCTTTCCAAGATTCAAAGCCATTGGTGTGGATTATAAAGGCGGAGTTGGCGCCATTGCTAACAGTGACGAATTGCTTCAATGAAAAAAACGGCACCGAACAGCGAGAACCTTGGGAGCAAACGTCGAAGCCGCTAGGCCTAGCTCGGCTACCAGCGGATCTGCATGTGAGAGCGCCGGTTTGAGGCAGCGAGATAATCAAAATGGCGGCGGTGGTAGCTTCGATTATTGCCGTATCAGACCTGCGGTCATGGAAAAAAGTCCGGAAAATTGGATAGCAAAGGTTTCTTGCGTGCGAAATTTCAGACGTTCTTATACATTTATTCAGTCTATGGGGGGTACACAGTGGTGCTGCGAAGGCGTCCGAATTATCGGGCATGTCTGAAAAATCAGCATCCGGAAAAATGGTCGTTGGCTGTACAGTCAAACCCCATCACAACAAAATGACAAATATAACGAAGGGCCCAACATGACCAGGCAAGCTATGTATCTTACAGCTGTACTGTGATTGCCATCACAATGAAGAATTTTACAGTGAATTTGCCTGTTTAAATGTTCTACGCATCACTGGTTACATTTTTGTGCAGCAAAAAATTTAATAGAAGGAATGGGAGGGGTGGGGGTTGAGTAAAGATCTCTGCATGCTCAGAAGATAATTTTGATTCGTTTCCGCACGTTCATTCTTACTTGTTTAGTGCTGGAAGGAAGACAACCTTCATTAACGATGTGAACTGTATAGTGAAGTTTATTCCAGATCCCACTTGCTCTGTTACAAAGGCATTTAACTGTACACCTTCATTATTAGCCACACTGACACTGTCAGGGGAAGAAAATAGATTGCGACAGTCTATGTAAAGGAAACCTAAGCTTGTTGCCTTTGATGGGCCAACAAAGGGCCTTCTAGTGATTATGATGGTTGGTCGGCATCATGCTGTGCCTATATGTTACCATGTGAACAATGATTAATCACAAGAAAATGCAAATTACAAGGTTGAATGCAAGTTGAACAAGAAATGCTTACACTGTCAAGCGCTAAACAGACCACAGATTCTACTAAGACTCATCTCGTAAATGTTACAGAGTAAAAGTACTAAAAAGTTGTCGCAGTTTCACCCGAAAGACGAAGCACCAATTGCGATAGCAAATTAGTAGAGAGCTATACAGAGTAGGGATAGTAATTTTATCAGCTGTATAAACTTGGACATGCAGCAGCACCAGCAACGCGCAGAACTGTTGCTGACGCCGTCAGTGTTTTGCCCGCGTTCGCACCAAACGCGCGCGGCGTTTTTATACAAATACGTATTTGGTGCCGCAGCTAAACGTCGCCTCCCCTCCCTCCCTCCCTCCCTCCCGTCCCCCCACAGCCTTTCGCGCAACGGAAAAAGTTGCGTTTGCTCTATATATGGAAAGGAGGAAAGAGACGCTTAATTCTGCAACCCTTCAGGGAGCACGGCCCAGAACGCGCCTTTGCTCTCCGACGTGCATTTGCTCCCCGTGAAAGCGCGCGTCCCTCGCGCCCTTTCACTCGCACGTATAGCGTCCAGAGCGCGGCGCCGATTTCATCGCCGTTGACGTCATACGGAACCTCACAGCGACGGTGACGCCGACGGCAGAAATCTGCTTTGGAGTGTCTATATAATTGCTGTCGCAATAAAAGTGAGAGCAAACGGTGTGCAGAAATTAGTGTTGTGCGAATACTCGAATTTTCTAATATTATGCTATTCGATATTCACTTCGAGAGAAGTAATGTTCATGCTTTTCTAAGTATTGGCAAACGGTCGCGAGTTTTACTGTCTAATACTCAGATCCACTGGCAGCCACGGATCTGCTGGCAGCTGTAGCCAACACCGCAGCAACGCTAGGCCTAGCTACTTCGTCGTTTGCTACCAAGTTTTTTGCTGTTCAGTGCCGTGTTTTTCATTGAAACAGTTTGCCGCTGTTGGCAAAATGAAATGGCGCCAACTCTTCCTTTGTCATCCTCGCCAATGGCTTCGAAGCTTGGAAAGCTGTGGGGATGCGCGACTCTCGCGCGTCTCCTGTGGTCTGGCTTCACCGCGCGGCTGGGTGCCGGAGGCGGTCGTAGTGGTTGCGGCGCATTGCGAGAGATGGCACGAGTGTCGCGATACTAACGCCACCGAACGGCGGGGTGACTTGGGAGAAAAAGGTCGAAGGCGCTGAGTCTTTGGGTTGGGATCGGTGAGCGAAGCGGTCGTCCCGCGCGTGCGCCGATCCACGCTTCGCGAGACGTCTCGCATGGCTCGGAGCGGGGCACCGGTATGGACGAACACGGATCGTTCGACACGCCACCGTTCACGTGACCGTACACGTGAACGACTAGGCAATGGTATCATTGCATGGGGCGAACATATTCGCTCGCTATCGGGTCGCGGTGAGCACGCCCATGTGAATGTTCTATTGGTTGCAATTCGGCTAGTGTGCATTAGTGTATAAAAGGTGCAATAAATGCCCTTTTGATTGTTTGCACTACTGTGTTGTCGTTCCTTTGTCCCAAGAGCATGTGCGAGACCCCACAAAGCATGGCGTGTTGCATAATGCCAGTTTCGAAAGTCGGCTTCACCTTAATGCAGCAGTGTTATGGGGTGAGGCATACCAAGAGTGGGAAGGGGCAATTGTCACGGTATGTATTTTTTAATTATACACGCGTGCACACGCCGTCTCCTATCTCAGTGCGAGCACCAATACGCCTAATAAGTGTACTGGCAGGCCTTTAGAGCTATTTTGAACGTCCCGGTGGCAATTTGAGCCCTTGAGAGCAGTATGTATGTAGTATGCAGTATGTTGGCCTGTAGTATGAATAAATAAACAAATAAATAAGTAAATAAATAAACAAAAAATAAAAGACATGCATTTATGTTTTCGGACTGCCAGATTTTTTGGACGTTTTCGTGGCTCCTAGGTAGTACGAAACATTGGACGTTGACTGTATACTGTATACTGATTGTAGTTATTTCATCAACTTTGATTACCAATGGGCAAAAGAGACTGAGTAACGAGCTCCAGATAAGCCGGCGTCATCTTTGCCAATCTTGGCACCCTGGTTGCTAGCTATCTTTTCTCGCCACCACCGCGTCCAGACACTAAGTTAGAAAAACCAGTTTCGGACTTAAAATTCCTCGTAACCTTCACAACTGCTCAGAAACGTTTATTTGTGAGAAAACTCAAACACCATTTCAAAACATTTCAACTATAATACTATGAAAGAAAGCGATGAGCGAATGACATCAACATTTTCAAGTGTACTCCAATAAATAAGTCATACTTGAATTAGTTGCGGTTTCATTCTCACAAATTATTCCACTTAATCATTGCACGTATCCAATAACAATCTTGCATGCCACTTTGAGGGCAAGATATTTGAACGGCAACTATTCGATGTTCGATTACTAAATATTTGGCCGAAATCCCTATTCACTTCAAACTCAAAAACCACCACTCGCACAATCCTACCAGAAATAATTGATGCTGAAGAAGCAAGCGCTTCCAAAGGTGGTCAAAGTTCGCCCCATGTCTTTAGAAAGCTGCTAGATGGTTCATTAAAGGATGCGCAATTCCTTATGGCGCGTGTACTTACTCTTCATCTGCTGAGCAGATGACATTCCTGAAAGCCATGAAAATGCAGAATAGTCAGCAGGAGAAAGCTAATGCCAAATATGAAGTCTGCGCTAAGACATTTGTTCTCACTACAAGAGTTAGGCAGTACCACAGACCACAGATTCTATTAAGATACATCTCTAAGTGTTACAGCGTAAAAGTACTAAGCGAGCACTGCTTATGGTCAGTACCATAAAACTTCCATACAGCCGACTCGCGCCAATTCAGTTTCCTGAAGACCAGAGATTGTTTTAACAACCTAAATGTTTGATAAAGCATGGTAAATACAGGATTTCATGATAATTTATGAACAGGTATAGACAGAAAAAAAATGTCTTCTAAAAAATTTACGTTACTTGTCAGGCTCAGGTTTCATAACATGCTCATATGGGATATAGAAGCTGTAAGCGCAAAGGCTTGGCTTGAGTCTGCAGTGCAGATTTGCTGTCAACATATCCACCCAGGTTGAATACCAAATTTGCCCAATTCTGACACAAGCCTAAATCTAATGGGCACTATATTTTATAACCAGAAAAAAAAAAAAAAAAAGAGCTAGAGGGCCAGATCTGCCCACATCTGCACCAAGTAGTACAGCAGTGTGACTGCTTTTGGTTTCTCAGGAGTGGATACTGAATCAGCGTGGCTTCCACGTGCGATGGTTTTGCATCTGCCCAAATGCAGAGGAGAAAAGCACAAAAAAATAAGGCAAAGTTAACACTCAGTGGTGCATTTTGTCTAATCTTGCTGTTGCAAATAAGATGTTTGTCTTATCTTCCCCAGCTTAAACTAACATGGTTGAGAATGCGGGACTTTTTTTTTTTTTTCAGGAGCAGTCTTCTTTGCGCACACATTGGCTCTGTAGCTTTCTCTTCATTGCCACAGAAAGTTGTCAGCAGGGTACAGCGATCAACATGACAAGCGTGTTAGCTACGGGTTGGTCAGAGGTGAGAAATAAAGAGAAACGCACCCATGGGGTTCCGGTCGGGGTTGTATTCGAGCGCATTGGAGCAGATGAGCTCGATGTCTTGCAGGAACTGCGCCACGGTCTGGTACTTGTGCAGGTCGATCTTGACCATCATGGTCTCCATGTCCATCGGCTGCTTGATTACCTCCAGGTAGTCGGGCACCTCCAACGCATCCACGGGCTTGGCAAACATGCTGTACCGCCTGTCACGCATCAACTTGGTCAAGATGTCGCGCAGGAACAGGCGCAACTCCCGAAGCCTGCGCAAGAGAAAGTTCCGGGGCTTCAACGTGCGCCTATAACTGCTGAGCTGACTGCAAGCTTTCCGGCTCCATTTAATTTGCCTGCATTTCCAGGCCCCCTGGAGTGGGAACTTGCATGTCGCGCTCACTGGTGCAGGTATTGACAGTATTTATTTTTACTTATTCATTTGATGCACCTTGCAGGGTCCTGTGAGGGAAATTGGGCATGGGGGTGTCACATAAGACTTGCTACACAATTAACTGGTATGCTTCCGGTAATTTGACCTGACGGGACCAGTGAAATTGATTTGATTATCTGGCGGGACAAATTAAACAAGATACAGAAAAAACATCAAAACACTCTACTGATTCATTTGGTAGTAATTGCCCTGATTTTCTCACAACAGCTCTACCATTCCCCCTTTTTTTTTTTCATGCAACCCCGTTGAAACAATGGAATTTTTCGTGGCCCTTGAATATTGTTATAAGTGGGTTCAACGGTATAGAAAAACAAGGGATATAACGTTACTAGAGGAGTTATTTGAACTCCAACCCACTTGATGCCTGAAGGGGATTCGGCGTATCTGCGACTAGGATAATCTGGCTCTTACGTTGCTTCCTCCTGCTGTCGCAGGCGCTCCAGTTCGGAGGGGGTCAGCTTTCGAGGCTCCGGTGGAGGGGCTGCCGGCAAGGCGGGCATCTGTTCGGGAGGGGGTCGCTTGGGCCGCGGTGGCGTGGCCGCCTTGGTGAACACCGGCGCAAAAAAGCTGCGCCGCTCCGCCTCCGTCGGGGGCACCATCTCGAGCACTTCCGACGGCCCAAACAGCTGTTGCACCTGCAAGGGACAAGGAGGTGATGATGCTGGCCTTTGGCAGCAACATGCGACATGACTTTCTGAACGACGTCATCACGTTAGACTTGATAGCCAAGCACACGGGTGCGAGCTTATAAATAACCAGCAACGTCACATCTTTTCTTCTTTCTGGGGTTTTTACGTGCCAAAACTAGCTCTGATTATGAGGCATGCCGTAGTGGAGGGCTCCGGATTAATTTTGACCACCTGGGGTTTTTTGACGTGCACTACAACGCAAGCACATGGGCGTTTTTGCATTTCGGCTCCATCGAAATGCGGCAGCTGCGGCTCAGACAAGCTGTTACGGAAAGAAGAGAGTCTTTAAAAAAAGTTAAATACTTGTGCTCTTCCCAAGGTAGGACGAAAAAAATTTCAGAGATGGTGTAATTTTGATGTGTTAATCCAAAATATGCAGCTTATTTTTATGTATATCCTATAAATTATAACGTGCTAAACATTTTTCTTAATTTCTTCTGCTAAAGTTTAAAGAGAAATTAAAATTACTACACAATTCAGTTCTTATTTACGAGAAAGGAAGCGAGGAAGACCTGAGATAGAGCACTGGAGAAGCGTGAAGGGGAGTGAAAGTGTAGGGATGAATGATGACGAGAAGAGGAGGAGTGAGTGATTATGCCCGTTAAACAGTGGCCCTACTATAATGATTTAGCTGTATGCCTTGCAGTTTTAGTGTCACCGACGCACCGCGAAGAGTGTCCTTTAAAGGCCAACTGCACCGAAATTTCACTTGGGCTAAATTGCCTATAGATGCTTAGCAAATACAGTAGAATCCTGCTGTTATGTTCCCGGGTGCTGCGTTTTCCTGGCTGTTACGTCGTTTTCGGCCGGTCCCAGCATAGCTCCCATAGGACCCAATGCATTGGTAACCCCGCTGCTGCATCGCAACTGTGGGACCGTTCCCGCATCATGTGTTGCGAACTGCCACCCCGCACCAGCCCGAGCGGCCATGTTGACTGTTCATGTCCCTTGACTTGGTGGCTTGACGATGAGATTGGCCGCCCAAAGTACCAGGGGCGACACCTATGACGTATTTTCGGTTTCCGCCAGCAAAAGCATGGCCTTTGAGATCCATATTTGTTATGGTAAGATGGTGTCTATGACGCGTTGGGGCCCTAAAATTGGTTTTGGCGCACAGCTGTTCCATCATATAAAGTCCAAGGGCGATAGCGCCATCACTGCACACCGTATGCTGTATGTGCAAGTGAAAGCATGCGTGGGGAGCCGACAACTGCGGCTAAATCTTGTGCGTGCAAAAAAGAAAAGCGGAGAGGAAGCGCGCCTTCTTCTGTCGCGCTCGAGGCACCGGGGAGGGGGGATACGGGGGGCGGCTTTGTATTCTGGCATCAATTGCGTACTGTGTGGCCGCGCACGGTATAGGTACGTCGGCGGCTCATAGCTTTGCATGTGCTGTGTGTTCTAAGCGCTCAGTTTGCGCTGAAGCGATAGACAGCATGAAAGTCACATCGCTTGCTGTTGCCGCCGCACTTCCTCACGGCAGTGTTTTGACAGCAAGTGTCCGCGCGTCATCGAGTGTGATGTGTTTATGTTTGCCTGTGCGCGCTGACACCATGCTTGTTAATATAGTTAATAAGCGAATGTTTACACTTTATACGGACAATAAAACTACTACCCTTAATTTGTATAGCTGTCTACTAATTTGCTGTCGCAATCGATGCTTCGGCATTCAGGCAAAACTGACTTTTTTTCAAGCGTAAGAATTCAAATAAAATTGCGAGCAATTCACCACTACCCTCATTTCTCAATTTTTCCTGTTTCTCGGCTCTTGCATTTCCCTGCTCTTACGGCTTTTTTTTTTTTTTTTTTTTACAGTTCCATGAAAAACGTATCAGCAGGGTTCTACTGTACAGTGGAATCTCGATACGATCTGCAAGAGACCCGGAAAATAAAACGTATCTGTATTTAAGAAAAAAAAAATTTGTATATAAGAAAAAAAACGTATTATCCTGAAAAACACACTAAGCAGAATCGTATGAACAAGATTCTACTGTGCTATCCATATAATCTTGGCAAAGCCGCGGGGCTGGTAACTGTCCAATTTTCTTACTAGCAGCCTCTAAGTAGCTCCCAAGTAGATGATGCGTGCAACTGCCAGTGAGTGGCAATGATACGGATGTGGCGGAAGGTTCGGAACCGCCATGCGTAGCCGCGCAGTGTTGCACTGGTCGTAGAGCCAGGCATATGCAAGAGAGAAAGGTCAGTGGAAAAGTGCGACAGCAAGCTGACGCTTATGTGCATGTGTGCAGCTACGCGCGGCGGTGAAAAAGACCAGTGTTGCTCGACGACGTATTCGATGCGGGAGTTTTGAAGTGCTGCAGCGAACGAGTACCGAACCCCACAGAAAGCGATGTACTCGGCCCACCAACTGTGGGGTATTTTTTCGTTTCGGAGACTAATCTAGTTCGTTATATCCGTTGGCAGGACAATTTCATTTAGTCAAAATGAGGTTTTAAATACATGGATCTCTATGGGAAATTGAAGGGGAATTTCATTTACTTCCTTATATTTATTATATCCATTTCGTCATAATGAGGTCCGAGTGTATTGATCTTCGAAAAAGCTTAGAAAATTTTGTTATATCGATGCTTATGGTATTGAAGTTCGACTACAATCTCAAATACAAGTCCGAGAATCCTTGCTTTCATTAAATTTTCTGATTATATTTTGTTTTTATTTATCCATTATTTGAACTTTTTTCCATCCAACAACCTATTAAAATATTCTCGCGCACAAGTTTCGAGAATCACCGCTCTCGATATTCAACAAGGCCCCGCCCACCTGTGGAGGCAACTCGTTGAAAGGCACATCGGCCGTGGCCAGCCACAGCACTGGGGTCAGGGGCTCCAGGTCACTGAGGAGGGTCAGGAACGTGGCCCGGACTGCATCGCCCAACGTCTCCCACCACTGGCACACGTGCGGAAGGTACAGCACTCCGGGCAGCACCCGCTGCGCTTCCTGGAGCACCTGTACGGACAACAGCAGAATCCATCAACTCATGTTCAGAACATGGCAAACAGTGTATAGGATGGGACAAGTGATACGGACAGGATAGATGCTACCGGAAAGCAAAGCACTATGCTGGCTCTTGAATGCCGTCTTTCTGTCTTGAGCGCATTATGGCTGAAAATGTTATTGGATTTTAAGTTCTCTCAGATAATGCCTTTCTTTCATGGTCCCCTTGAAATATATGAACAGGTTTCTACTGCATTCCAAATTTTCCAAATACCGATTCTCCAAATGAACAGAACGCGAATCACCGAGTCTGACCTTTCACGAATTTGGCTGATTTTCGAAATTTCTAACACTTGTGCATCCCTACCCATTACTGACCACAATGGAAAATCAGATTTGGAAAAAGATAACAATGGGGTCAAGTTATACCTGGGCGCAGGCCTCCTCGGGTGCACGAGCTGTGACAGAATGGAGCGAGGGCAGATCTAGCCGGTGCAGGGGCAGGTGTTCCAGCAGGTGGAGGACTGCAGGCGCCACGTGCGTCGTCTGGCCGAGGCCCGGGCGGCCACAGATGAGAAGGCGGGGCCGGTGGCTGGTACTGCGGCTGGCAGCAAAGCGAGACCTGCGCACGGACGAAATATTTGACACTTAGTTGGACAACACTTGACTGCAAGGTGCTCTCGCTGACACTCCCAGGCCTATTCTTCCACATACACAAACATCCAGGAAAGTTGACAGGATAATGACCTCCCCAATAGTCGAACTGGTAAAGCACTGCATGCCTAAATCCCGCAATTTTTAGTGTTATGTTGGCAACCTGTAACTTGCCGTCTCGATCCAATCCATAGACAAGTCAACCTAAGTCAGAACTTGTTTTTGCTTGGAATCGACGCAGTTTTCGCTGTGCTTGTAACTGGTTTTGATGCTGCAATACCCTACGGCCTTTTGCGGTTCGACTCCATTCATTCGCGGCGTTATGGCGACGTAGCGCATTTAGTATGACGGCCGCTTCGAGAGAAGAGCAATTTTGATGGCCGAGGAACTAGGAAAGTCCACCGTGGCTCAGTGTTTCGACGTCAACGAGTCGACAATTTTGCGGATGGCGGGACCAGCAGCAGGCCCTCTTTAAATGCGAGGCCAGTCGGAAAGACTCTGTGGAACTTGAAGTGGCCTGGTACTGACGCATAATGAAATGGTTCTGCGGACTTTTAAGAAGTACTTAAACCTCAAACAAGCTCGACGGCACGGAAGGTGACTTGATTCTTGGGCAATCACTTTTGGAAATAGTTTCGCTTCCGCGAGACTTGGCTCGTCCCGGAACCGAACCCCTCGAAGTATACGGCCGACAGCTCTCTGGCGTTGATAGCAAGCTTAGGACAGCGCCAGAAACACTTGTCAGGGACGCTTTCAGTGCCGAGTCACGCGAAATTTTACAAAAGTGAAACTATCTACAAAAGTGATCGTCCGAGAATGTCGCCCAAGGAAAGCTTCGTCGCCCCTTCAGACAACGGAGGTTTAATAGCGATTCCCTGAATAAAGGTACCACTTTTCCCGTTCATCTCGCGTTACATTCGTGGTTTTATTTTTTTTATTTCGAGTGACTGGAAAGTCACCCTTTGCGCTACCATCGCAGTCACGTTACATTCGGGCAAATACGGTATTGCACACCTGTTATCAGCTGGCTGCAGTGTGCTCACGTGCCAGCCTGCGCCTGCTTAGAGTTCTTTTTTTTTCCCTCTTTTCTTGGGCAGTACAAGAGGCGTCATACAAGGCGGGGTCGGTGGAAAACTGCGTGATATAATCGAGGTTTTTAATGCATTATTTGTATGGGGGTTTTGCCGGGACTAAACCAATTCGTCGTAAATGCGGGTTGTCGCATGACGAGGCGACGTATAATTAAGGTTCCACTGTGCCTAAAATTCGTATCACCCCCCCCCCCAAAAAAAAAAATCTAAGGGGGAACACGGCAGTGAAATGGCACCATCAATCAATCAATCAATCAATCAAATTTTTATTAATTCACAAAAAGGTTTTGCAGATAGAAGTATACAGGAGGAGGTCCCATAGTAAAGACTGAATTGGGACCTCCTGTTCATGGTTAACATAAAAGTTACAATGGCAAGAACGGTAGCTGAATGAGTACAATTGCAAAAATGATAAATAATAATACAGACATAAGTGAATAACGATATTAATAGTCAATAGTGTATCGGCAGTAATATAATAAAACTAGGTAAAACTAACATATAAGTGGAGGGAAAAGAAATGGGAAAAAAAAATTAAAGAACAACTTAAGCAACATGTTGACGTACATAAGAATGGCAGGTCTAAAACGAGAGCGGGTTATACAGTACACTATGTCACATACATATCACATGACAAAAAATTTTTCAATTCATGGCAAAACCTATGGGCTTTCTGTAGTTTTATGACAAATGGTAATGTATTCCATGATGATATGGCTGCAAAGTGAACGGTCTGTTTGCCATAATTAGTACGTACTTTGGGTAGAATGAAGTTATTATGAAGCGCGAAACGTGTTGGATTGGTGTTCGTTAGAGATGACATAGGAAATAGCGACAATGTGATCTTGTCATTTATTAGTTTGAAAAGAAAAGTGGCAAGGTTGAACTTGACAAGGGCGGCAACGTCAAGAATGTTATTTTCTTGTAGTAGCTGTTTAGCATTGGCGGTGTGTGGATTCGACGTGATTACTCTAATAGCCTGGTTCTGGATAGTTTGTAAGGGTTTTAGGTGAGTACTGTACGTGTTACCCCAGGAGGTTATGCAGTAATTAATGTGAGAGTGTACAAACGCGAAATAGAGTGAGAGCAACACAGGTCGTGAAAAGAACGGACGTGACCTAATGAGAATTCGTATTCCATATGATAACTTTTTTTTATATGAGTTATATGGTGCTGAAATTTTAGGTTACAGTCAATAATAACACCTAAGTAAGTGCATTCTTCACTTGCTGATAATAAATGGTTACCTATGGAAATGGGCGGAATGCATAGTGATGATTTATTTTGGGATGAGAAGAGAAGAAATTTTGTTTTAGTGGGATTAATGGTAAGTCTATTCATTTTGCACCATCCTAACAAGTTATGAAGATCAGTATTGATCAGTACGTATGGGCTCGAATGTCATAATTTGGTGCGTTCCGAAAACCGGTTCGCAACTTGTGCAGTTTACCACGCTGTAGGCGGGCCAGGATTTTCGGTAAATTTCGTAGCATCCTGAAATTCATATCAGGCGTCATCGTATCACCGAGATCCTACTGCAGTCTTGCTCAAGGTTGCAATAATTGCAATCACATTGGTTGCAATCAAATTGATGCAGCAATAACAGTATTCTAAATCAGGAGAAGAGAGACGGCGCAAAATGCAAAGTAGTAACTCGCAGCTCACTACTCTTACATGAGGCAGTGGCAGCGGGCAGAGAGAGCACGGCGAGCAGGCGAAAATAATTTTTTCTAAATGTGTAACATTCATGTCACAAACTCGAACACAATGCGAGGCGAGGCGCATTTCCGAGGCTATAAATTTATTTTAAAAAAAGACATTTATGCAAATATGGTACATGCACATGACCTTGTGTTGGCCAAGAAAAGAACAGAAAAATAGAAACTCCTTCAAATGCAGCACGCAAGAAATGTTAAAATGAAGAGGTGACCCCTTACCTGATGCTTGGAATGATGCTTTCGGTGCCCGCGACCTCCTCAGTGAGATCGACTGTAGAGTTGCAGACTCCGTTCATGACTTCATCATCGGAGACAACACTGCTATCATCGCTCTGATTGCCTGCAAAAAAAAATGAGGGGGGAAAAAAATTTAAAATATATATATATATGAAGCACACACTGAACTCAAGTTACGCAAGACCACACAAACGAAGCCAAGTCATCAGCATAAAAGGGGGTGGGGGGTTGTGGCAATAGAAACTATTTTTAGTTATTTATAGAACTACCGTATTTACTCGTGTAATGAACGCACTCGCATAATGAATGCACCCCTAACTTGTTGCCGTGAAGTAGGACAGACGCGGTACGATTCGGCGTCCGATATGGCATCCGGCGGGTACGATTGTGTCGGACGCCATATCGGACGCCAAATCGTACCGTGTGTCGCCTACTTTTATTGCGATAGCAATCATATGGACACTTTAGGCACATTTTTTGCCGTCAGCGCCAACGACCGCGGCCCTTATCTCCCGCGTTCGAGGGAGGAAAGCGGAGAGGAAACACGACATATTCCGTCGTGCACATGGCACCGAGGGGAAGGGGGTGGCACAGCAACTGTGCATTGAGCAGTTGCTGCGTCAGGGGCTGAGTCAAGGTGCGACGGCGGCTTATACTTTTGTGAGTGCTCCGTTCTCGCCACTCAGTTTGCGCTGAAGCGATACGCGGAACGAAGGTCACTTCGCTCACTGTTTGCTCACGCCAGCGTGTTGGCAGCAAAGTGTCCGCAGTCATCGAGTGTGATGCGTTCATGCTTGCCTCTGTGTGCTGCCACCATGCTTGTTAAACAAACCTACACAGTTATCGAATGTTCGCAAGTTTATACGGCCAATAAGACTACTATCCTCACTTCGTATAGCTGCCTACGCATTTGCTACCACAATCGATGGTTCGCCTTTTGGGCAAAACTGGGATTGTTTTGCGACTTGTGGAATATTGCACAGGGCTGAGCGTTCGCTTGCATGCCGTTCAATTTGCGGCGTAGGAAAAAGCTTGCGGTACCTGCCTATTTCACATTTGACTTTGCTGCTATTTACTCGAGTCGTGCTTGTGTGTGGAAGACATTGCTGACTTGCATGCTCATCGAAGTTCAACATTTTATTATATTTTTGTGACATCAGTGGGCGGTAACATTTTTTTGTTGCTGCACATGGTGTTAGCCTGGCAGTCATTGCCAACAATCGGTCACCCGTCATTGCTGGCAATTCGCTATCTAGCGCTGGTGGTTGCACTTGTTGTGCTCGCCTTGTGGAAAGATGTGCATGATGAACAGTCTTAAACACGAGCGCATTTGTGCAGCTGAGACGCATGGAGCTCGCACACAGTCTCGACCATCCCACACCTTCAAGTCTCTGTCACAGTTCTTGTAGTTCACGACAAAGGACGTTTTCCTTCTGCTCTTCAACATTTAAATATATACAGTCGAATCTCGATAATTCGAACTCGAAGGGGCCCGGAAATTTGTTCGAATTAAAGAAAGGACGTATTTTTGAAGTATTCGAGCACCATAGCACTATGCACGAACGGTGCGAGTCGTGAAATATCGCGGCACGCAAGCGCCCACGGCGGCCATTGCTCGGTTCCCGATAACGGCAGCAAACGAAACTTCAGGGAGTGGACGGCGCCAGATGGCGAAGGGCGCGCGCGTGCGGAGACCGTCGAAGGTGAGGGAGCAGGGCGGCAGGGAAGCGGATTTGGCCTCGGCAACGCTGCCGCTTCGGTGGCTCCCCTCGCCCTCTCTCTCAGCTTCCTCGCAGCTCCCTCCCCTTCGACTGTCTCCGTGCACGCCCGCCGCCGTGCCGGCACCGCCAGTACAGCCGGCCGGCGCAGATTAGCCCGCTCCCTGAAGTTTCGTTTTCTGCCGTTATCGGGAAGCGAGCGTTTGCCGGAGTGGGTGCCGGCCCAGCGCCAGCTTAACTCGCTCCCTGAAGTTTCGTTGTCTATCGTTATCGGGAAGCAAGCATTTGCCGGTGTGGGCAGTTTCGTTGGCCGGACTGGGCCTCCGCCGCTGCGTTAAGGTGTCTCTCCTAAGCTTTTGCTCTATGGCGGTGTCGGAGCAATGCCGGTCGGAGGCACCGCCACGTTATTTGGCGCGCTGCTGAGAGTATTGGCGGTCCGCGGTATGTTCGAATTAACCGTCGCAAATGCTTTTGCGTTCGAATTACCGAGCGTTTTCGCTTATTGAAATACACATAACTTTGACAGGACCACAGCGTCAGTTCGAATAAACCGGCAGTTCGAATTAAGCGTGTTTGAATTAACGAGATTCAACTGTATATAGCACTAAGCGATCCCAGGCCTCTTGCCGGAACTTTGCTGGAGTGGCCAGCGGCGACTGACGCCTGCATGCTGCGGATTCAGAAGGCATTCCTATCTAGCACTGGTGGTTGCACTTGTTGTGCTCGCCTTGCGGAAAGATGTGCATGACGAACAGTCTTAAACCAGAGCGCATTTGTGCAGCTGAGATGGATGAAGCTCGCACACAGTCTCGACCATCCCACACCTTCAAGTCTGTCACAGTTCTTGCAGTTCACAACAGTGGACGTCTTCCTTCTGCTCTTCAACATTTTATATATATAGTCAAACCCACTAATAACAATATTCAAGTGCCACGAAAATTCCATTGTTATAACCGGGTTGCATGAAAACAAAAATAGGGGAATGGCAGAGCTGTTGTGAGAAAACTATAATGGCAAGGAGGCCAGTACCCCTCACCACCACCTTCCTTCATCCGGCTGCTGATTGTGTTGACTAACTGTTTCACTCTGCTTCCTGAGCGCTCTGATTGCGTGAAAAAAGTCGCAGCTGTCGGCGTTCAAGAATGGCACTGCGATAGTAAAAATCTGTTTATTCGGATTTCACGGGACCGAAAAAAATGTCCGAATTCATCAAAATTTCATTGAAAAAATCTTAATCACGAATACTACATCCAGAGGTCCGCTAAACTTTTTCAGCAAAGAAATTAAAAAAAAAAGGGCTCTGTCTTGCCCTGAGGTATCCATCTGGGAATCATCATAGTGAATTTCACAGTTCCAGCACCTTTTGAAAATTCTGCTGGCCTGGAATGAGAAAACCATGTGCACCATTCGGACATATTGCTGTTACTTGAGAACCAGCGAACATAACTGCACGAAATTTTGTAGTTCTACTAATGCTTTTTGCTATGAGTCTATCCCGAAAATTTCATTAAGATATCTCAATAAACAAAAAAGTTGGTATCTAAGGGTAGCCTCCCCCCTTAAGCCCCTATCTCTGCTGTTTATGGCAATATCAAGATGGCGGCGCTGCGTCAATGGAAAGTGGGATACGCGGTGCTATGGTGAAACAAGATTTTCTTCCATATTTCGACGTCAATGCATCGAAGAAATGCCATTTTCATGAACTACTACTGCGTATTCCTTCATAATATGGTCTGAAAATAGTGGAGAAAAACTGTATTAGGAAATTTAATCATTTGAAGAAATCGAAGATCTTATTGCCATGTCATCCCTTAATTACGAGTGCTTTAGCATTAATTGGGACTACTACTATGTTACCATTACTGTCTATACCACCTGCCATCTGTGCAGGCAGGCTAGAGGTCACCTATGGGACAAATGTTTGTGCCAAGAAGCAAAAAAACAATGCCACGTGCGCTTCAAACTATCGTTCTGACAATGAGGATATTCAAGATAATCCCGACAATGAAGGCATTTACTGGTGGACAAGGTCGGTGTTACTTAGCAAAAAGGGGGCAATGGCACACGAATGGAGGGGCTTTAATTGACAGCACTGAGTATGACATGTTGTGGATATTGGTAGTAACAAGTCCCCTGTAGTGATACTCAATCCCTTGTAGATAGCGATACCCTGTCCACCGCAGCTGGGTTGCAATCTTCGTCCAAGTACAAACAAATCCCCGCGACTCTCTGTTGGCACGAAAACACGGCAAGCCGGAAAATCAAGGGCACTTTCATTTTGTCATTCCCGGCCTTGAAAATTTCGATGCGCGGACAAATTTGCTTCAAGAGAGAAGACCATCAGCCCTGGGTGCACTAACCGGCACTCCACCGGGTTGGGGGCCCGTGCAACTAACCGTCCTGGCCGGTGAGCCGCTGCGCGATGGACGACTTGTGCAGGCCAGCGGCAAAGGCCTTCTGCATGTACACCAGGGCCTTCTCCACCAGCGGGCACAGCAGGGGCCGCACGGTCGTGCTCAGCGGCCGTGCCGGCGAGGCGCCGCAGCGTTGGGAGGCCGGCACGATCTTGCGCATGGCTCGGTCATAGTCTTCTGGCAGGATCTGCACAGAAGCAGCACAGGGATGTGTCCACCATGTACTAACCATCACCACTAACCTAACCACCATCAGTGGCCATGGCCTTACGCTGCTCAGCACGAGCGAATCAGAATGCGCCATGATACGTCACCGCTTGCGTAAACGGCCGAGGCGCTGGGCTGGATGCATCATGGCTGCATGCATGGTCGCTGCGTTTGCGTTCGCCGCGATGGATACCGTATCTGCCGCTGAACCTTGCAACGAAGAGCTCGCCAGGAAAGCAGGACTGCATTTCAGCGATATTCAGTGAAACGGAGCGCGAAATGATCCTCTGTGCTCGAGCGGTAGGTGTTTCCGCGTGCGATGGCGGTGAGCCGCCGGCCGCGCCAGCGGAATGCAGAGCTTCGTTTTCGTCGATGGGGGGGCGAAGCGTCCGGTCCGCCAGGCGACGGTGTTCCCGACAGAACAAGCGTAGAAAGTTGTGCACGTACTCGGTATGGTTATTTTGTGGCTTTATTTAATAACATTCAGCACTCACCGAGCCGCCAGTTTGCTGCTGCAGCCCCACCGGTAGGAGGTTTGATGAAGGCCGCATTGAGGGAACAGCTGCTCGAGAAAGGACTGGCCTCTGGGGCACGCCAAGATACTTTCCGAGGGCAAAATTATACACATAATCCGAGGGCGAGAAACGCAGAGAGCACACCATCGGTTTCTCTGGCTCTTGGATCTGCACAGAAGCAGCACAGGGATGTGTCCACCATGTACTAACCATCACCACTAACCTAACCACCATCAGTGGCCATGGCCTTACGCTGCTCAGCACGAGGTCGCTAGTTCGATCCCGGCTGAGGCGGCTGGATTTCGACGAGGGCGAAATGCACGAAACGCTAGGCTACTTAATGGTTTTGTGCGAATATGCTCATTTTCGAAGAGTAGTTTCGAATATTACGCTATTCGATATTCGCTTCGAGAGCAGTTGTAATATTCGTGCTTTTCGAAGTGTTGCCAAACTCACGGTCGCGAGTTTGTTTACTGTCTAATAATCTGTAAGGCACGATTTAGCAAAACTGTATAAAAAAATTATGGTGGGAGTGGGAGCTTTCACAGTCAACGTCCGATTTTTTGGACTCCCTGGGGCCGCGAAAACGTTAGGAAAATCGGGCGATCCGAAAAAAATGAATGCATGTCTTTTATTGCCCCCAAGGGATCAAATCGCCACAGGCTCGTGCGAAATAGCTATGAAGGCCTGCCAGTACACTTGTTAGGCATATCGCTGCTCGTAGTGATAGGAGAAGCGGGTGCACGCGTGTGTAATTAAATAATACCAGTGGTGGTCCAGCCAGTTTAAGCATGGGAGCAATTTTTGGAGCAGAAAAAAAAGCTCTTCTGTAGCAATTTAGGAGCAACCAGATTAGCATTTTGTAGCAGTTATGTAGCACAAAATTTTGCGTTTTGGATCAGTTGGATCAGGAGAAAACCAAGTGCATGACATTTGGTGCAGCTCATTACTACTACACAATTGTTAAGTACTTCTTTACAGCAAATGGACACAAGCAAGAGAGACTGACGCAGCCATTTAGCTCACGTGCCCAGAGCAGAAAACGTTGCAACCAGACTTTATTTGCCTATGTAAATAGCACTTGTAGACTACTGAGAAGTTTTATGCAATCAAACAATTTTGTGCAACAACAATGCCTAGCCGCGGGCCCGAGGAGCCGACGCTCGATGTGCTTAGTTGCGCAGCCCGAAGTGCCGATGCGCGAAATGCCTAGCCGCGGGCTCGAGGAGTCGACACTCGATGTGCTTAGTCACGCAAATATTCAGCCAAAATCACTATTCACTTTTAATTCCTTTCGAACTCAAAATCCACTATTTGCACAACCCTACTACGTATAGATTTAGCTGCATACTAAAGAACCAACCCCAGGTATTCACAATTCATTCGGAGTCTCCCAGAACAGAGTGCCTCATAATGAGATTTTGGCTTTGGCACATAAAAGATTCAGAATTCCATTTTAATGTTTAATTGTCCGCTATGCATGCAATAGCGACAGAAAGAACCCAGACTACGGCGGCGTTCACATCTGGCAATAGACGAAGGTTGTGCAAATTATGTTGACACCACCACCTGACCAGGACCACACTGAAATGTCTTGCAATTGGTGTTCTTGCCTACTTGCATTGCCATGTAAAATAAATGCCAGCCTATTTGTCATATTAAAGCTTCCACTGTATATTCATTCACCATCAGCCATTTGCTACGCATCATTGAAATTATCAATTACTACTAATGGCTAGCATTCAGAAGAGGATGCACGCACAGTAAACACTCGTAACGAAGTCATCGGGACAGGAAACCGACTTGGTTATAAGCAGAATTTCGCTAAAAGCGGAGGAGCTAAAGGAGAGTCACAGTGGAACGAGAAGATCAGAAACTACAAATGAAGCTATTTCGTTACAACGAGAATTTACTGTATGCGACAATGCTGGCCAACCCTCGCTAACAACATTTCCCTGCATGGCTATTAGTATCGCTGAAGTGCGCACCTGCACCGTGTCTATGTTGAGCTGCAGCTTTTCCTTGGAAGCATAGATCTGGGGGAAGCTACGCCTCAGAGCCACCAGGGCAGCCTCCGAGCAGAGGGCCTTGAGGTCGGCCCCACAGTAGCCGGTGCAGCGAGCAGCCAGCTCCGAAAGTAGCGCTTGGCTCGGGGCCGGATGCCAGTCGCGTGTGTGGATCTGGAGGATGCTGAGGCGTGCCTGCAAAGAGTAGCAACGTAGAGGAAAGATTGAAGAACACGGACGAGGAGGCTTTAAAAGGACAAGAGAAAAATTAGTCGAGATGTATTAGTGAAAATCTCTCCTGCAATACCAATAAAGTTGCTCTTACTGTAAGAAGGGGCTTGGTAAGAAAAAAAGACTTAAAATTAAAAGATGGGTGGCAATGCCGCCTTTCACACACCAGCTCACTGCGACGTCATGAATTTCGATGCCGTCTCGTCGAGCACCTATGTTTTTATCAGTAAAGATGGGCTACACTGTACTTTAAAGAACCAAAGGCCGAATATAGCAAGTTTCGATAGCTTTTGCTACATCACAACGACCCAAATAAGAGAAAATACTTTGAAATCTGAGACCTCACGCTTTTGTACCGGAGGAGTCCGCATTGTCATAGTCATCAGTGGAAATTTTACATGAATTGAATGACAGCAACGCCGGAACAGTTTGTGCCGTGCCAATTTGTGCTCGGTGCTCGGCACCCTTCAAAGCCTTTAGTCTTGCGCTCATCAATGACAGTTCTTACAAGCATAAAGCTTTGGACACTTGGTCTCTGATAACTTTGGTTGAGAAACAATAACAAGGACTACTGGGTCCACTCACACACTTAGCTCGAAGAGAAACTTTTTTATCTGACTACAGCACGAAGATACAAAGGAAACCCACACAGGTTTCTCAGTAACAAAACTTCCATATTTGAAAAAGAAAAAAAATTTGTCCTGGTGCGGGGATTGAACCCAAGGACGGTAACTTTACAGGACGGTAACTCTACCATCCGAACTATCCGGTAGTCTAGCAGATCCCAGAGTGAGGCCATATTAATCGACAAATGAAAGCACAGGGACACTGGGCCAAGGACGGTAACTTTACAGGACGGTAACTCTACCATCCGAACTATCCGGTAGTCTAGCAGATCCCAGAGTGAGGCCATATTAATCGACAAATGAAAGCACAGGAACACTGGATATGCAAGTAACAGCCCAAAAAAGACCTAGGTTTCAATCCTCGTACCCTGATTACCGTACTTACTTGATTTTAACGTGCCCTCGATTGTACACGCACCCGTTTTCCGTGACCAAACAAAAAGGTACCGCGCACCTCACACTTTCATACAGAAATACAACTTTGTCTCATTTGGAAAAAACAAGATTTAATCTCGATGCACTAAAGTTGCGATAATAAAAAACACACACACACAAGGAAATGGCTTATCTTGGCGCCAAGATTGTTTTCACTATGCCGGCAAAAGTCACGTGGGGCAACAGGCATCACTTGTCGTTGCTGTCAGACAACTCCTTATCGCTGTCAACGGACCAAAGCATTTCATCCTCGATGCTGTCCATGGCATTCGATATCCTACTTTTTTTAAAGGCCTTGCTGACCATGGCGGACGGTATTGTGCACCACGCATCCTTCGCCCTTCCAGTGAAGTCTTGCAGTGAGGCACGCTTAATTCTATCACTGGGAGTGAATTCATGGCAGCCACTCACAAGCCATTCGGTGTAGAGCACCCGAATCCTATCTTTAACCGGCTTGTTCAAACAAACATAGAGCGGCTGGAGCTGTGATGTCATGCCGCCGGGTATCATGACAAGGTCGGTGTTGCATGCAGCGAGCTTGTCCTTGATGCGCTTGTTGAGATGGCACCTGAACGCGTCGAGCACAAGCACTGCACGCAGGCCCAAACTGCTGCCGGGTCTGATCGATCGTGATCGATCCAGTCGGCGACCAAGTCCGTGGTCATCCAACCTTTGTCATTCGCACACAATCACGCCACTCGGAAACACGATTCCTTTCAGGAGCGTCTTACGTCTGAATATAAGATACGGGGGGGGGGGGGCAGCTTGTGTCCATCCGCAGTGCAACAAAGCACTGTGGTGACTCGTGTTTTTTCGTGGCCGGAAGACAACACGCGTACTTGCTTCGCCCCCTTCTTTTCAACGGTTGTGCTGGCAGGCATGTCGAAGTACAGCGGTGTCTGATCGGCATTTCCAGTCTGACCGAGGTAGCAGCCGTTGCTGCAGCGCAAGCTCAAAACGAACCGCTGAAAACTGTGCAGCTTTTCTTCATATTCTTCAGGCAACTTCTGGCATATCCCCGTCCGCTTTGAAGAGAAAAGCCTTTTCTCTTCATAAAATTTGACAGCCAGCACCTGCTCGCTTTGAAGTCGCTTCGCGTAAGCCCTGTTTGTAGGGCTAACTGCATCGCCTGGACTTTGAGCAGATCGGTCGTCACGGGCCACTGCGCCGCTCGCTGCTCTTGAACGTATTCTGCGAGCAGCTCTTCTATTTTGGCGAACCGGCCCTGCTTCGGTCCGCTGAAACCCTTTCGTGTAGCCTTGCTGGCGAAAACCCTCTCGTTCTGCTTGCACCAGTCCCGCACGCAAGTTTCTGGAACTCTAAATGTGCGTGCGTGATGCGGCCCGATTTCCGCCCGTCTCCGCACACATGATGATTTTCCTTTTAAATGCGCCATTATGGTGAACTCGGCGTATCTTCGCTGTAGGCACGTCCATGCTGGTAGATTAAACGCAGAAAACGGGTAAACAAACCTAAGCCCATGTGCCAGAGCACACGGAGGACGCTATGGCAGCTAGGCATAGAGAGCTAGGCTTGACGTGCGCATGAGGCGAGGCGGCCATATTGAAATGCCGATGGCGATATGGTAACGGAGATTTTGGGTCGTACTCGATTCTAACGCGCACACAATTTTTGGACCCGATATATCAGAAAAAGTGTGCGTTAGATTTGAGTACATACGGTAATTTCAACTGCGAAGCTTCGCTTTTGAGGAACCCTTATGGGTCTTCCTTGTAGCCTCGTGCTATAGAGTCCAGGTGCATGACACTCTTCCCCTTCCACAACCCTTACTCCACCTGGTGGGCTTCTGCAGAACTTAGTTTGCCACACACACTTACCTTGTGGCAGGGCAGTGAAAAGTGGAACTCGCGGTCGAAACGGCCCGGCCGCCGCAGAGCAGGATCAATGGCGTCGATGCGGTTGGTGGCCCCGATGACGACCACCTCGCCACGGGAGTCAAGGCCGTCCATCAGGGCGAGCAGCGTGGAGACTATGGAGCTGTGGATCTGGTCCTGCCGTGTCGACCGCACGGGTGCCAGGCCATCGATTTCGTCAAAGAAGATGATGGACGGACGCATGGAGTAGGCCTGTGAAGCGTCCCATGAAATCACTTGAGTATTAGTCAACTAAAGAAATGTTGTGTAACTAGCACACAACACAACTGCCAAGAACTATAAAATTAGCTGCTGTTGGCATTCTCAAAGCAGCAATGCCTTATGGTGGATCAATTAATGCGTACCATTCATTCCCCTGAATGACGGCAGCGCCACATTTCCGTCTAGTAATTTTAGCAAGCAATTGTACATTTCAGGCCACGAGTGCCCGAACCTCCGCGGCAATCTCACAGTCCCGGCCTCACCTGGTCGAAGAGCAAGCGCAGCTGTCGCTCGGACTCGCCGACCCACTTGCTGAGGCAGTCGGCGCCCTTGCGCATGAAAAAGGCCACCCGCGAGTCGCCTCGGGCGCACTCGTTGGCAAGCGCTCGTGCCACCAGAGTCTTGCCAGTGCCTGCAATGCATATAGGCAATTTGTGGCAACCACAGAAAAACAAGAATGCTGGCGGTGGAGGGAGCCCACAAACAGTGCAATGGGAGCCTTCATAATGTGATTCTCTAGGGTCGTGACAGCCTATGAAAGGGCCTTTGGCCCAATAAACTTGAAGGCCTGCTACATTTAGCCAGTGAGAATCAAAATGGTAGTCCACCAAACAGGCCACACAGACAGACAGACTATATACTGACATCAGCACTGTGAGAACATATGAGGTGCTAAAGCACAAAGAAACAGTATTGCTTTTAAGAGGATAAATGCTTGTTTTATGCTGTGGCCATATAATGCCACAAACATCCCGGTTACTCAGGGCCCTTTGTATGCTGCCGCACACTGGTGGTTTAAAGGCCGACAGTTTCATCAGAATCCCCTGATCATTAAATTGCAATGACAGGAGGGCAAACACGCACTCCACCCAACTGACTAACCCCCTTACTACAGTCAAACATTATAATGAAGTCACATCCGACGCAAAGATGCCTTCATTTTATCCGATATTCATTATAAGTGCATACTCGCTACAGTGAAATGATACTGGCATTAAAAATGTTCGAGTGACTCGATTATATTCATAATGTTTTATAGCAAGATTCAACTGTAATTACCTTTCCACACACATTTGTTCACATGGTGCTACCTGATTACACCGACATCTTTTTCTAAAAGTGTCTCTCTACCTGTGCTGAAATGCTGCACATGCACACTAAGAAATACAAATAAGCAAGCACCTAAGCTTTTGTAACACTGCACCTAACTCTGCCCAACATAAAACTGGCACAGCAATGAAAAAAATAAAATTGACCCGTCGCGCAACGTTGTCAGAAATAAAGAACGAGCGAGTCCCTGGTGCAATGCACTGCGATAGAGGCACAGGAGCTTACCAGGGGGTCCGTAGAAGAGCACGCCCCGCGGTGGGGTGATCTTGAAGCGCTCGAAAACTTCCGGATAGATTAGTGGGAACAGGATCATCTCCTTGAGCTGCTGAATGTGGCTGTCCAGTCCACCCACACGGTCAAACATAACCTGCACATCATCAGGCCCATATTGATCTTTCGCGCACTGAAGCTCGCTTGCAGGAGAACACTGATCGTGAGAAAAATGACAATTGGCTGACTTCAGCTATTCCACCAGCTCGGAACTCACTCACTGGTGACAGCAGGAAGCTCTCATATTGGACACCACTCAAGAACAACTACTTCTTTGTGATGCACATAACACTGTCTTCGTCTGCAACAGTGTCGCCTGTTGTGGCCAACAAAACACATGCACAGATCTTGCCACTTTCAGAGTGTGTACAAGCCACTGTACAAGGTACAATTTGTACAGTCAACCACAAAGTTTACGGACCACGGGATCTCGGAAAATGTTCACTTCCCGAGCAGCCTGTAGCAGTAGCCAGTAAAACTGTATACGACAATGTTGTTAGCATATTCTAGTCGAGGCCTGAAATGCAAATATCACACTGCGTTGTGAGGCTGGGGAGATATTCAGCTTATTCTCAGCTTTCATGGTCCGTAATATTTAGTGGTTGACTGTACAATGTACAAATTGTACAAACGCTCTGCACAAATTACCAAGTGCCAAAGCTGCGCGATAGCCCAATGGTCAGCACGTCCTGCTCCCAAGTGCACGTTACCACAGAGACACGAGCTCGAATCCCAGTGGTGTTGGTTAGCGAAGTCTTAGTTTTTACCAGAGTTGCTCCTAGAGTACCTACAACCTTGTGAATGTTAAAATTCGTCAATTCCCACAGACTCTATAGTAGGGGGTAGTGGGGACTACAGTTTAACCTCGTTATAACGAAGTCGTATCTGACGCAAAAATACATTCGTTATATCCAATATTCGGTGTAAGCGAATATTCGCTACACACTAATACTGGCCAGAAATTTTTATGTTTACTTCGTTATATCCGATAATTTGTTATATATGTGTTCATTAGATCCGAGGTTTGACTGTAGCATGCATTCTTTTTTAAGGTTTGAACTGAGCCCACATTTTTTGTGAGACACATGCACTTTATTAACAATGATTAGTGTTCCTCTAAATGGTGAGCCACCATAGAAGGATATTAAAGATGGTTTCCCTTCAGCAGCGTAGATACCATGGAGCATTGGGGCAGTCGGACAGATGAAATAAGGTTGGACGGTCATTCAGGGGCATTGCACAGGCATTGGAAAGCACATTACACTGCTACAAGAGGGCGATGCAGGTGCCATCACAATCTCTCTTTTTTTTTTATGCATTTTCTAGCAATCTTATGCCGCCTCATCATTTAATACCTTTAACACTTACCCGAGAACAGAATTTATTTTTTGTAATACTTTACGCTATATTCGAAAAACGAGCCCAAATCGGCAAACATAATGGAATATTCGGGAGAGTTGGTAAGTATGCTCTAGTAATAGGTGGTGCCCAAATTGTGACCCCAGCGACGGCTCTGCCACAGTAACAAAATCCAATCTCAAAGGTCATGCTGTTATGTGCCGCAAGCACCGATTGCAGGTGTTGGAAGCACATCACGTTTGCCGCGTTTTAAACAACACCTAATTTCAGTAGGAAGCTCTGCACAGCAGAGGCTCAAATTGGTATATGACACTCGCCTCCTTGTCGACTTGCATGGGGTCGACGTCAGCCAGGCTGGAGCCGATCTTGGCTCGGTCGCGGAGCACACCCTCGAAGAGGTCCTTCTCTTGGAAGTTGAACGGCAGGCACCGGTTCCGGGCGCGGACCATGCTGCGCGCCTTGCGCCGCTCGAAACGCCGCTCGTCGTCACTCGAACTGCTCGTTGAGGAGCTGTTGTGCGTGGCGTGACGTTTCCTGGGTCGGAATGAGCGACAATCTTGCTCAACAAGGGCAGCATTCAGCCATGCTTTCTAATAGGGCAGACTGTTACAACCCGTGTCCCCATAACTGTCGAAAACTTCAACTGAATGGGGTGTTCCCCCAGACATTCCCCCATAAGCATTTGTTTATTGTTTTCTCGATACCCTCAATAATTCAACATTCGCTGAACTCTGACCTTTTTTTTCTTCAGTCACTTGAAATTACAATTAACGAGGTTTTACTGTAGTGAAATTTACTGCCGCGCGAAGGGATACAGAGACAATAAATGGAAACTTCCGCGGACACAGACAGTCAAATGATTGAATTACAAGTGGCTGCTTAGGAACGCACCTCTCAAATCACTGACTAAGAGTGACCGCCAAAGCGGAGCAGCATCATGTTCCGTATGAAGTCCGAGTGCGATAAGATCCTATCATGCCCAACATGCAGTATGCTCAGGTACGAGCGAAAGCATGCAAGGGTGAGCAGAGGAGGATTGTGGTGGTTTCATAAGTGCGGTCTTCCTGTGTCAGCAAGGGGAAAGAGTGGGAGGGGAGCACGCTCACAGTAACGTGATCAAGTGCATGCAAGGGAGGGGGAAGAGAAAGTGGGGGGCAGGTTGGCACGCATCTCTCTCTAGAGAGGCCGTGGCTGCGCACGGCTAACCACGCAGCTGAGCGCACACGCAGCCTGCGCGCCCTGTTTTAGATGTACAGTAATATCTCGGTGTCTTGAAAGCGATCTGCGACGTGCGCAAAGTGTGCGCCCATGCCGGCCTCATCTTCAACACGATCTGCGATGTTGACAAAGTGCGCCTAGTGCCAGATAGCTTTGTATGCGCTGTGCTTTCGACGTTTAGTTCACGTTGAAGCGAGAGACAGCATGAAGGTCAATTCACTCGCTGCTGCTACCGCGCTTCCTTACTCCAGCGTTTTGACAGAGTTCCCGCGGTGATCGAGCCAGATGTGTCCGTGTGTACCTGTGCGCGTGTGACACCGTGCTTGTTAATTGTGTTAGTAAGCGAATGCTTACAAGTTTGTACGGCCGATAAAACTACTATCCTTACTTTGTACAGCTGTCTTCAAATTTGCTATCACAATCGTTGCTTCACGTTTCAGACGAGACTGACTCTTTTTTGCATGGTCCCTTGAAAAGCGTATCAACGGGGTTCTACTATGCGTGTGCGTTTTCTTCTTGCCCAAACCATAAACAATTGTCTTCTGAAGGCGATCGTTGGCGATCGATTTACACATGCGCGTAAAAGTGTGCGCGCATAATCTCACGAATTTTTTCACACACCACTGAACGCCTCGGCATGTCGAGTGCAGGGTGCGTTTTGGCGGCCGTCGTGGCTGCTGCCGCGGTCGTCATTGCTGCAGCGGTCCTTCGTCTTCTTTCTCACTAGTCAAAGCATCAGCTAGGCTGCAATGTTGATTTTACCGACTATGATACATTGAGGTTTAACTGTGTAAACACACTTCATTGTATTGAGGTTCTAAATACATGGTGGTCTATGTTTTTGGGGATAGCAAACTTTTTCTTTTTTATTTATGGGAATAAATTGATGAAATTTGGCATGCAGGTGTGATTTGTTATGCTAATATCATAACTGAAATCAGTTTTGTGCTACCTATTAGTTTTCGAGTTATAACACTTGACAGCCTCTAATGGTCATTCAAAAATTAATTACACATAAGCCTGCCAATATTTTACATCAGCATGTTCACAAAGGCCCATTCTGTGCAATAAAGCTATTGGTATATTTTTGAAATGCCGAATTGAGCACCAAATTGTTATTTGAACTTTCCCATGCATATTGTCTTACTAACGACCTTTGCAAAAAAAAAAACTATTTTTATGAGGTGCAGATAAAAATGGACAGCTTTGTTGCATTCATCAACGTTTCAAGATTTAAGTGCAAATGACAGAATGATTTTGTCTTCATTCGTTGTGAAATGGCACTGGGATGACTGAAAGCAACTGCACAAAAAATTAAGCTGAGAAAACAGAGCTTGAAGCCCGCTTTTTTCGCAATTTTTGTTGACAGCACTCTAGGAAAGTGCTGTATTCCCGATTTCTATCGCTTATTTTGTTACAATATATCACCATGAGGTAAATGAAGGTCCGAGGATCGCGACAAATAAATCAGATAATCAAAAGTTTTGACCAATTTGACCACTTCAATTGCCACGTCCCCCCCCCCCCCTTAAGT
Organism: Dermacentor silvarum; assembly: GCF_013339745.2. NCBI lineage: Eukaryota > Metazoa > Arthropoda > Arachnida > Ixodida > Ixodidae > Dermacentor > Dermacentor silvarum. The sequence continues at coordinate 33,195,555 of NC_051163.1, read as the reverse complement.
CAACTCGCTGTTATAACCGATACATTGCTTTATGTGCTATAGTTGTAAGTGGACTGCACTGTATAATGAAGTTCAACTATGTTGAAAAGGTGCTGCAAGCACTGAACGTTTTTGGTACGCACTCACCTTCTGTACATGGGGCTCCTGTGGGCAGGAGAATGGTAGGAAGACCGGTTCCGCCGGTCGTGCTTTGGTGTGTGGAAGATGCTGGCTATCCGCTTGGACCGCTTTGTCTCCGCTGCACACAGGTCGATACAGGAACATTTGCAGCGACAACTCCACTTGCCACAGTTGAACAAACAATTTCCGTTGCAGTGCCCCACAAATAGAGCCACGGTGGGATATCTAAAATGGTGGCTACGATTAGAGTTTTCTACAATAATTACCGCTCTAGTAATTACTCTGGCGCTGCAATCGTTAAGCTAACATGGGAACGATGGGAAGTACATGGATTTGTCTGATCTTCATGCTTGTGGATTCAGACGCTCTTGTGGCTTTGTCTGCCTACACTGTCCTAAATTTCGAAGCAATCTATAGATTTCCAAGTGCAGAAGACTCCACAAACATGCGCAATCGCGTCTAGTTGCAGCGGGTGAGGCTGTTGAGGCAGCCAAAGCGAAACACACCAAGCGCCTCAACGTGCTGGCTTGCCCACGAGTAGGGATGGGCGAATATTCGGCGTTGTCGAATATTCAATCGAATAATTCTCTATTCGTTATTCGCTTAGATTCGAATTCAGGTATTCGATATTTTCAAATTATTCGGCACTCCCGAATAGGCAGCCGGGCGCCACGGACTGGCCGGCACAAATACACATCTTGGAGGCTATGCTTTACGTCATGGCCGCCATACAACAACTGTAAATCACGAAGGCACTACGTTTTTCCATTAAATAGCCGGAAATGTGCAACGCCAAAGGGCAAAAACAGGCCCTAGCGTCCAACCGAATCGAAGCGGCGGAGTCCGCATCTCCATAGTCATCAGCGGAAATCGTACTTGAATGATAGCAACGCCGGAACGCTCTGTGCCTACTTGTGCCTTTAAAGCCTTTATTCTTGCGTTTACCGCCGCGCATAACACCGCGTTGGCCGCAGGCTTTCATAATTGCATAGTCACCATCCATGATTGCGTCGATAGCGATCATGGAATTATTCGATCAAATTACTATTCGCTTCGAACCTCAAATTCACTACTTGCCCATCCCTAACCATGAGGAATTCACAAGGGCGTTCTGTGCCGCTTGTCAATGCATGTTTCCGTGGCATAATGGTTACAAAATAGGGCTTCTGAGCTAAAGGTCCTGTGTTCGAATCCTGCCATCAGTCAATTTTAATAAAGTTTACCGTATTTACTCGAATCTAATGCGCACTTTTTTTTATATAACGGGTCCAAAAATTGTGTGCGCGTTAGAAACGAGTACGACCCTAAATCTGCGTTACCATATCGCCATCGGCATTTCCAAATGGCCACCTCGTATGCGCTTCAAGCCTAGCTGTCGTAGCTTCCTCTATGTGCTGTAGTAGGCGCGCTTAGGCATTAGTCTACAGTCTGTCTTCCCATTTTCTGCATTTGCTTTATGTGCATGAAGTGCCGAGTTCATCATGATACCGCATCACGGGCGTTCAGAGAACCTAAAACTTGCGTGCGGGACTGGCACACACAGGAGAGGGTTTCTGCCAGCAAAGCAACACGGAAGGGTTTCAGTGGACCGAAGCAGGACGTATTCTGCGACGATCCACTTCGGCGATACGATCGCCTTGGCCCTATCTTGAAAGCGATCTGTGACGGGGAGAGAGGCCGCCGCGCGCTGTGGTTTTTGCCGTTTATAGTTTGTATTGAAGCGAGAGGCACGCTAGCACGAAGGTCAAATCTGTCGCCGCTGCTGCTGCGCTTTCTCACTCCAGAGTTTTGACAGCGAGTGTGCGCAGTCATCGAGCGAGATGTGTTCATGTTTGCTTGTGTTCACGTGATACCGTGCTTGTTAATTTAGTTAACAAGCGAATGTTTACAAGTTTATACGGCCGATAAAACTACTATCCTTACTTCGTATAGCTGTCTACTAATTTGCTATCGCAATCGATGCTTTGCCTTTCGGGCTAAACTGACTTCCTTTTATTCATCGCAGCTTTCGCGCATTGAGAGTAAATCTTCGTTTTTCCAAATGAGAGAAAGTAATTTCTGTATGAAAGCATGAGCTGCGCGGTACTGTAAAGGATTTTTTTCCCTCTCATGGAAAACGGGTGCATGTTACAATGGAGGTAACTTTAGAATCGAGTAAATACGGTATTTAATTATTTGTTACAGGGTACTTGTTGAAAATGACGAGTTTGCAAAGGACGAAGTTTAGGCAAATCCATGTACATACTCATCATTCCTTACACCTCCCGTAGACCGTAGTGCCCTAGTTCCCTCTAGTAATTGCATGAAACTCTATGGCTACAATTGCCATGTTCCATCACAGCAGAATTCAGGAACCATTCCGAGTCTGCATTACTTGGTGGCCCATGCCAGGGATACATTATTACGTAAAAAATCAGATTGTGCCGTAAGAAATAATTGTGAATCAGATTGTGCCGTCAGAAATAATTGTGAATCAGATTGTGCCGTAACAAATAATTGTGCTACACTTTTGGCTACTAGCATTACATTGGAGGTGTTTCATATATCAATCACATTCATGGTTAAAGAGAAAGTTGAATGCACGGAAGGAAGCTGCTGACCTCAGGTTCAGTCAAGTACATACTAAGCACTGACGGTAAATGATTTTTGGGTTTCGGAGATGAATCAAGTTCATCATACACATTAGCAGGGCAATATTACTTCGTTAAAACAAGGTTTCACGTAGGTGACTCTAAGGGAACTTCACTTATTATTTCGTTCAGCCTCCTGTTTTGTAACGAGGCTTCATTATATTAAATTTTAAAAATTATTTTTTCCCCTCTCCCTGCCAACGATTTCCACAATGCACGACTTACAGTACGAAACTCTTTGGTTTAAGTTGACAGGAGATGCACTTACCGACAGGCACTTGGAAGCGCTCCGTGACGGGCTTCTTGGGACGGAGGTGGTAGCCATTCATCACAGGCAGCTGCACCTCTTCTTCCTCGTCGTCGACGTCGCTGTCGCCCGAGACCCCCGAGCTTCCACCTTGCGGTTCAGAGTCGCTGGGGGCCACTCCTGCTGCGGCGGCTCTCTCGCGCCGGCGCCCACGCCGCTCCTCCGCGGCTGCACGACGGGAGCTCCTCGTGCGGAAGAATGGCTGCTCTTCTGCTGCCGCAGCCGCCGCCTGGTGTTGCTGGCGCGTCCGCTTCACCCGCGAGTACATGTCGTCTGCCGAGAAATGCTGCGGGGCAGTGTGGGAGGAACAGAAGTTGTCAAGTGCCATGGCGTCTGGGCAGCCCATTATTTCAACCAAGCCCAATACTAGCGTTTTGAGTACTAGCGTTCCATACTAGTGTTTCGAATCGAAGCTTTTGGCTAGAGAATTTAATACTTCATACCTTCGAATACTGATTACGGCTGAATGCAGTCAAATCTCGTTAATTCGAACTGCCACTGTGGTCCCGTCAAAGTTATGTGTATTCCAATGGGTGAAAACGCCCGGTAATTTGAACGTGCAAGCATTTGCGACGGTTAATTCGAACATACCTCGCTCCGACCAGCACTGCTCTGACCCCGCCGTAGAGCAAAAGCTTAGGAGAGACCCCTAAAAAAAACTGGCGGAAATTTCACCCTCTCTAACATGGCAAGGTTGCCATTTCTGCGTCGCATCGGAACACGTCCGTGTGCGTACCTACGTCTCAGCCACGCAGAGAAAATAGCTGTGAACCCTTCTCCTTTGCTCTATGTTCTAGTCGCGTGTTGACCTTGAACGCTGCGGCACAGAGGGAAACAGCGGCGGAGGCCCACGTCGGCCAGCACATTCTGCGCCTATCAGCACATTCTGCGGGACTGTTCCGTGAGAGGCTTCAGAGCAGGGCACCGAGATGGACGAACACGATCGTTCGAATGCACCATTCGTTCCCCAGCGAACAATTAGGCATTGGTGTCAGGCAAGGGGCGAACATGTTCAATCGACGTCCTGTCGTGGCGAATTGGACTTCAACTTGTGTGCCCATCGGCATAATCCACTGGTTGCGATTCAGCTAGCTGGCCTTATTGTACAAGAGGCAGAATACATGCTCTTCTGATTGTCTGCACTATCGTGCCGTCGTTCCTTTGTCTCAAGAGCACATTTGAGACCCCACAATACCTCAATTCATATCAAGTCCTTTACAAAAGATCTTCCTGGCAAATATATTCCTTGAAAGGCATCCCACCGCACTCATTCCAGAGCGCTGCCAAGATTCGAGAAGAGGTTTTTCAGGGCCCCCTTTTAACATTTGCCATTTGTGACCCTAGGAGGCAACATAGCAGCAGCTGATGAAATCTCACCTGCATCTCGGACAGGCCGAGACGACGGAGCTCAGCATTCACTCCTTTCTCGTTGCTGCGCTTCGACTCGAGGCTGTCCTCATTGTCTCCGTCTAAGGTCTCGGAGTCCTGCAGACAGCAAATGCAAGCCCATGAAAACCAGACAGAAAACGTGGGGTCATACCAGAGCCTTGCAATGCTCTTACTGGCCATGAAGCCTCACAGAAGGAGAGAGAGAGCTCTTTAAAGGGTCCCTGAAACGGTTTTTGTTATACCCCTAGACAGACGGTGCCACCTAGACAGCGCGCTATGATAACACAAGTATGAGTGGTTAAACCTTACCCTCCCCTCAAGCCGCGGCATTCTCCTGAAATTTTACACTGTGCGGCCATCGCTATGTTTCGCCTCCAAGCTGTGACGCATGTGTTTTCTACTTCCGGTTGCTTTGAACCGTGTGTTCCCACGTCTCTTTCCTATGCAGATTTTATCGTTAAGCCGTGGCTACATGGAGCGAAATTTAAAGATGAACTGCCCGCTGCGGCACTACAAAAAAAATTCGCTGGCTTTTTTTTTGAAGTGCTACATGAAGCGAAAAGAGGTGGATGTCGTCGCAGGCATTTGCCGCATTGCTGCGAGCATATATGCAATGTACAAACTTAAATGTGGCTGTTTCCGGTATTTCAGTTCGATAACCACCTGGTGACATTAAAATATCTACTATGTATGCTTGCGATCGGTCTCTATACGACGCTCGTAAGATTAACTTTGTAGCCGCCAGCAGAAAACAAAAGAGCTGTTGCTAACTTGTGAACCTGGTGTTGAAATGGGCTGTCAATAACATTGTCGAACGTAATACAGCACTAGTACCATTTATGTTCCTGCCACCAAAGAAAACATCGCTGCTCCTATATTCATGCAAGAACCCCTCCGCGTCCCATTGGCTGCCCCGTTGCCAGTGCTGTAGCATACGATCTGCATTCTCAGGCAGAAATGGGGCACTGGTTTGAAGAAACATCTCCATTTATTGCATTTTTCTACCTATTTCTAAGGGTACACAAAAGAAGATGAAAGAAAGAAATGACTACGCATAGGTAAGCTATTAAAAATAAGCTTAATGCAGCAGCATGTTTCAAATATTCCCGGTGACACAACATTGGTATCCAACCGGATAGCTTGACCAAATGATGTCATGGCCCCCACTACATGTAGCAGAGAACGAGGCGGTTGAAAACTCGGGGAAGCGAAGCATTGCTGCGATCAATAGCGATGCATATTTTAAAGACTTTGTAATAAATTACATGCTTTATGCGGAGCGCTTAACTGTGGCAATGATCAGAAGGACCTACCCAAACGACTTAGTACATTTGTATAAAATGGTCAAAATCATTGCAAGGTATCTTTAATTAAAGGGGAAGATTTTTGCTGGCATGCTACAACCACTGACATGAAACTCTGCATAGGAAAAGGAAACAAAATTGCAGGGTATAGTGGAAAAAAAACAAAAACAAATATAAAATGAGCAAGTTCTTTTTTCTGGGGTTTTACGTGCCAAAACCAGTTCTGATTATGAGGCACGCCATAGTGGAGGGCTCCAGATTAATTTTGACGACCTGGAATTATTTAACATGCACTACAACGCAAGCACACGGGCGTTTTTGCATTTCGCCTCGATCGAAATGCGGCCGCCGCGGCTCAGACAGGCCGGGATTCAATCCCGCGACCTCATGCTCAGCAGCGCAACGCCTCAGCTAACTGAGCCATCGCGGCAGGTGTAAAATGAGCAAGTAAACCTGATGATATTCACATGCGAGACGATGGAGGAAAATACAGGCTTTTCTATATCATAATAAAGTGAACCGTCTGCAAAGCTTTCCGAGAAAGCTAATTTCTGAGAGATACTGGAACAATAAACCCAAGGCTTGCCGCTGTTTTATTGAAGGGCAGGGCATAGGGCCTAAGATGCCATCTAATGTTAGCTGGACATTTATATGTCTTCTGTCCAAGCACTGTTACAGGCTAGCTCTTGTTCCCAAATCACTTCCAAGACCGGTATCCAACAACTTGCGAAATACTGCTCTGTTCAATTCAAATGTTCATGTTCCTCCAGCTTTACATTTTAAGAAATGTGTTCAGAAACTGTTAGTGCAACTCTACTAACGTCAACTGCAGACACAATATTTTTGTGTTATTTTCATGCAATACTCAACAAGCGTCATAATTTGCACAAGAACATGGGCACAATGAGACAGATTCTTTAGAAATGCTGTCAAGACTGCTTGCAATGGAACAATGACTTAACGGACATAAACATTAATACATCAAGAATGTACATACCGAGTAAGCTTCTAATGATTTTAACCACTATAGCCATTAGAACAGGCCATCATTTTTTTGGCAGTGACGAGACGCTGGTGTATTCCAACTGCTGCATTTTGTTGGCCTGTTGGTTGGACATGCAATACAAGCACTAGGGGACAGGGGCACAAGAAGGCGTCACAACATGGTGACGCAATACAGCGGCATGTTGTGTCCCCTTCTACCCCGCGCAAATTGCCAAGCTAGGAAGTTGTGCCAGCACATTGTGGTTAGCAAGTCCAGCTTTCAAAGCGCAGTGCATTTAACAAGGCCAGCATATGATTTCTCATATGTTTTTAACAGGAATAAAGTTGGAAGTTGACACTCACATTTCCACCAGGAGGCATGCTGTCGTGGTGGGGACTGGTCGAGCTGCGGAGGTAGTGGTGGAAAGTGGTCGGGCCCTTCTTGTTACGTGAACCCGACTGGTCCGCAGATGACTGTTGTGGGATGAGAGAATAACGTGGAGTGTCACAGTCAACCGAGACACACGTGGCTACAAGGATAGACGTTGGAGACTTTCAGCCTGTCCGTATACGTTTTGCCGTATACGCAATGCCGCAGACGAGGACGTGAGCCGCCAAGCTGGTGACACCACCACGTGATGCCGAGTTTACTAGAACTCAGAGGTATTTGTGCAATGATCGTTCCTTTTCTAATTAGCTGCTGGTATATAGCGTTGGAAGCAGCATAATCATAACCATACAGTGGCTCTGTTCCTTTTCCCCCCGGACAAGAGTTCTAACCCTCATTAATTTCTAACATGCAGTTGAACGACATGTCACAAGCTGGCACTACCAATGTGTCTACCCCCACCCATGCCTCCAATATTCCATCAACAGTAACGCACATACGGAGAAGTAAAAACTATTAATTGGAGGAAGAGTGATTCATTGGGTTTAACTTTCCAAAGAAACATATTGCCTTTCATAGACACTGCCGTGGACTCATTTTGACCACCCTGCAATCTTTTTTTTTTTTTTCATTCCGCTCCCATTAGTATGTATAAACGCCAAGTATGTATAAATAATGATTGTACTGCCCAACTGGGAATTGAGCCTGCAACCCTCTCCTCAGCTGCAAATTGTTGTAGCCACTGTGGGGATGCACAACTCTCATGCGTCCCCTGATGTTTTCCAAAACGTCTCCTGTAATCCGGCTTTGCCGCGTGGTGTTACGGCAGCAGCATATTGCGAGAGATGGCGCGAGTGTTGTACTGCTGGCGCCACCTAACGGTGGGGTCACTTGGTTGCATAAGGAAGAAGGCGTTGGGATCGGCAAGTAACACGCACGGACGCTTCGCGCGTGCGCCGGCCCGCTTTGCGAGACCATCTTGCGAGTCAAGGAGCAGGACACCGAAATGGACAAACTCAGATCGTTCTAACCCACCACTGTTTGCGTGACCGTACACGTGAACGACTAGACGATGGTGTCTGGCATGGGGCGAACATATTCGCTCGCTATCAGGTTGCGGTGAGTTGAACTTCCTCGATTTGTCGTGCACCCGTGTGAATGTTTTATGAGTAGCAATTCGGCTAGCAAGCATTAGTGTATGAAAGGTGCAATAAATGCCCGTTTGATTGTTTGCACTACTGTGTTGTCGTTCCTTAGTCCCAAGAGCACGTGTGAGACCCCACACCACTGAGCCAATGTAGCAGGCAAGTTAGCACAACTTCATGAAACAATCTAGTCCTTCGACTGCCTCCTAGGGCACTGATGGACAGTTCGCAGCAAGAAAAATTTGTAAAATTTAACCATTTTCAACATCAGCAAAAACCGCACTGCCCATAAACTGGCATAATGTAGCCATTCCTTCTGCGTTATTTTAAAAGCGAAACTCTGTGGGGATTGAGGGTTTCATCGGCGCCATTGCACCGGTTTCACCTTTTCCTGCCGTCCCGGTTTTTCCCTGTCCTCCGCGTAACCGGTTCCCGCAGTGGTGCTGCGCACGCGGTGGGTTGCGCTGAGGGCGGGGCGCTGACGTCACGAAGCGGCTGCGTTTCGGCTGCTAGCGGCGGAGCATGCCTCTGTCTTCTCACCGGGACCAGCGCACGGTACGTACATGCTTTCCTCTCGTCCGCCGACACCTTTGTGACTAGGACTGGAGCTCGCGCACGGTGCCTTTGCCCTTGCGGGGAGCGCGTACTTTGTGCTGATCTTTTCACGACGCTAAGCCGACGAGCGGTGCCATTAGTACACGCGCGAGGTCGTACCCCACCGAGCCGCACTTGCCGAAAGCCTAAGCCGAAGGATATTGCCCGTGCTCTCGCGAGTTGACCCATTGGTTATCGCCAGAGCAAGTAGCATAGCCGCCGGGACTTTTCCTAGCGGCGTGTCCCAGCTTGAGCCTGTGCTCTCACCGCGACGTGCTATAGGCGCCTGTTATTGTATTTTCGCCCTGGTGCGGGACCCCTTCGGCTACCCGCCGCGCGGGCGTTTGTGCAGTGCTGGTGCCGACGGTTTCAGTAAACGGTTTCCGTCAACTCAGGGCTTTACTGTGTTTTTTGCGTGCGTCGCTCGGTAACACCTTGCGGCCTCTGAGCTCGCGCGCAAGCGGTGCTGGAGGCGACGGCTGACGTGGCCCTGTGGCTCGCTAAGCTCGAACCCGCGGTGGTTGGTCTCCTGTGAGACACCAAGAACCCACAACTCTTAAGTGGCTCGTTGCAATGGCTCATACCCGAAAAAAGCTGCGAGTAGTCCAGTGATACAAAAAAAAGTAGATGAGTGAAACAAAATTTATCATCATCAGCAGTGGCTCATAACCCAAAAAATATTATCCAAAATTATCATCGGGAATGACTCATACCCCCCCCCCCCCCCCCGTAAGCAAGCAAAGATGGAATGGCTTAATATTAATGAAGAAACGAAAGAATGAAGGAAACAACAAGAGAAAGACGGAAAAAGGCAACGAAAGAACCTTTAGGTAGTGTATTAGGTGCTTGCATGTGGCATTGAGGAGGTCAATCTACAGCGCCATACGTTTACTTCACACTGCGGCTCGTTATGTCTTGCAATAAGTCTGACCCCTCCGACCGTATAACTTAATGCATTACCACGTGTGCAGCAGGCTTTCACCTTCACGTGTTACACGAGTATAACATGCTGCAGAATTTTTTATTGCTTTTGTATAACCCACCGTTCCAGGCCGACCGACCATACAGACAACGCAGGCAGAGCGCTGCTCGAACAACCAATGAAGAGCGAAAGGGAATAGCGCTGGAACGGATTCGTTACATAACACCGGCCAAGACAAGAGCGAGAAAATGAAAGGCAGACCTTGCTGAAGTCTGGCAGGCTTGATGTTAGTATCCATGTCTGGTTGAGGTTGCCATAGATACACTTGCGACGGCGTGTGCTTCGTCGCACCATGCTGTCATCGTCCTCATTCATGTCGTCATCCGTTGAGACGGCCACATTACTGGGTGGCGGTGGTGGTTCACGGCGTCGCGACGAGGAGTGTGCACGGCCGTTGGGCAGCAGGTGGTTCTGGTGACCGTGTCCCCCCACTGACCGCGTCAGGCGCCCTGAAAGGCAGAGGAAAAAACTGGCACTTCGAACCAAAGGTTGCTGGCATAAGCCGATATCAACTCATGCTCACTTACTAACATTTTCACAGGCTATATACACACTCCCACTTACACTCGTCCTACTCACTTCCACTGATATTCGCCAACACTCGCCTTCATAGTCACTTCCATTCACATTATTATTTGCATCTACTCCTCCTCACCGGCACTCATTCACTCACACTTGCCGACAGTCACTCACGAGACTTTTGTTCGTACTCGCATGATCCTGCACTCCCATTCATGCTCGTTAATTCGCACTCTTCGTAATTCACTAACGATTTATCTCACGTGTGAAATATGTGTAAACTGAGTACGAGTCAGTGCACTGGTGGGCGAGTATGCCAACCTATACTCATAACACAGCTGGTTAACTGATGATGCATTCACTCGTTAGTTGACTATCAGTTGTACACAAGAAACAATGAAATCTTATTTGAGGTATACTTCAATCAGTTCAGTAATTATTTAGTAATTGGTTTGTGGAACTATCTACAACTGGGCCACACTCTCCACCACATCGAAAATGATTTTCAGGGTTGTGCCTAAAGTTCATCATGCCTAAATCAGAAATTTGAGGTACGAAACCCAAGGTAGCATGCATATACGATACCTTGGGCATTACAGGATTAAACTGAGATTTCCTTTATTTTTTGTCTGTATACCTGCTTTTTTAGTTCGCGTTACATTTTATTACTGTGTCAGCTAGCATCTGATGTGTAGCATTATTAATAAATTTTGCAAAGGTAACCAATATTCTTGCTCTGCACTTATGTTACTGCCTGTGTATGCCAAGTCAAAGGGACCGTGGGCTTCATCAGGCCGCTTTGTAGCTTTTAGTCCACGACCCTCAGTGTATGTACACTTCGTTTTGTTAGTCCAAGACCACAATGAATTACCATAGCGAAAGTTTACAGAACTGAGACCCTATGCTTTGAATTTGGAAAATTTGCTAAGAAAAGTGAATTTTGTATTCATTAATAACAGCTTATTGATATTCTTGAAAAGAACATAACGAAGGAATACTATCTTATGCCACCATACAAGTGTTTTAGCAGAAATAATCATGACAAATGTATTCAGCTGTTTATCCCAGCGTGCGACACTTCTAAGCATTCCCTTTTTCCCAACTTTATAGGGATGTGAATTGCCTTGGCAGATAGGGGATATTAATGTAAAGAAGATTCAACTCCCATTTTTTAAAACACAAATAAAAGAAGCAACAGTTATACTGCCATTCTTTTCTACTCTGACACTTCATTATGCACCAGACAAAGATGCTGGTGCTATGACAATTAAGAGCCTGCCGCTCCCAAAACACCTTTGATCTCTTTCTAAAATGCAACAATGAAGGCAGACAATAAAACGAAAGAACTCAAAACAGCCCTGCAAAGGCATCTGCAAGGAAATGATAAAGTGGAACGGCAGCAGTTCAACTTCAACAAGGACTTGCCTGAAGATTCGTCGTCGGAGAACTTCAACCTTCGAGTTGATCGCTTCCTGTCTTCATCATCAACAGACTCCTAGAAAGAAAAGGAATTTAAAAAAATATATATAGTTTTTAAAACTAGACTGCCCTCATGCTACTAACAAAATGTTGTCAGCAACATTGTACAACAGAAATGTTTGCATGCATGTCAGAAGCTTGCTGGCCAAAATATTTGCCAAGATTCTTTGGCATGTTAACCAAAGCAAATTACTAAGAAGCCAGTCAACTTTGAATGTGTCATAAGGTCATTTAACAAAGGAGGTTGCATGTTTGGCACTTGATGCTATATTAGCTCATGAAGCATGCAATATGGTATTAGCATACAAAACAGACTGCACCCACAAAATTAAGTTTTAAAAAATACGTAGAAACAATGCACAAGTAACAAGCCATTGGTTTTGACTTTAGACAGTACAATTAAGAAATAGATCATTTGACACTACAGTCACATCATTGTCAAGTAATTTTAATTTGTTCATGAAATATTTAAACAGGTCATCACTACAGCTTACTTAAGCTTGTATGGATTGTGTCACTGCAAAAAAATAACTTGTCCAAAGAATATTAGTACGTCCACCAAGAGCAGATTACAAGTGAACTGAGAAAATAACTTATGGATCGATTCCAAGCTAAGCATGCTTTCAGTGTGGTACATTGAAACGGTTCCACTACCAAATATTTTCTATTTCAGGAATTATTCTGTTACACAAAATCAATGAAAACTTTAGTTTGGAAAATTCTTTATCGGTCTACAAGGATTCAGTGTTTCACTTTGCATTTTAAAAGTGCACAACAGCAGTTAGTAAAATTTTAGGATTAAGCGCCAACAAGGAAAAGACGCCTCTAGTGGGATTGACCGTGTCTTTGACAGCAATGCTGAAAATATGCACACAAACCTAGCACTCCTAAATTATGGGAAGACAAGCCCCGAACGATATAAGCAATTCCTCTAAAGTCTCTTCAGCTACAAAAGCTGGGTAAAATATCACTGATGTAACATAGGCACTTCCGATTGCAATTTAATCGCAATCGACCATGATCACTGCTACACGGTCCAACAATCCAGACTGAGTTAGGTGAACTCTAGCGCACCAGCTGTTGTGCAGTGAGTCCAAAGAACTTCACAAATTTGCCTAAGAAGCAAAAATCGCAGTGCAGTCATGAGCCTACGATAATGATTGAGAAGCTCGATCGCGATGCACAAATTGTGACAGACTTCATCCAGATTATGCAAAGTCACAATCAAAATGCCCATGTGACGCGGGTAAGAACGCATTAAACTTGCACATTCTGTGGTTTTACGCGAAAAAACCACAATCTGATAATGAGGCATGTGGGCGACTCCGAATTAATTTTGAACATCTGGGTTTCTTTAATGTGCATTTAAATACAAAGAGTTTCTGCATTATGCCCCCATCGAAATGCAGTCGCCACGGCCGACATCGAGCCCGCGAACCTCGAGCTCTCAGCAACACAAACACATATCCACCAAGCTACAGCGGCGAGTGGCATAAAACACGTGCTGCCAAGGACGTTCATGAGGCAGCGTGGCAGATAGAGCATGCAGGGACAGAGAATGAAAGGCCAGCCATTTACACTCCACTGCTAGGTGAAACTGTGCATCGGTCATGGCATTTCTATGTGAACTACTCAACCTACGGGCGTTTCCGTTCTGTCCGTGATCCCAGAAAAACAATGGAAGTCTGCTGCTCATCATATGTCCTTCCCCAGCCGCGCTGCCCCCCCCCCCCCCCCAGCATAGGGCCTTCCATGAAATATATTTGTCCTTTGGCCACTCACAGGGATGTACTTTTGAGATGCTGAATTGCGACAAGCATGCGTGCCTCTTGCTTTTAAACTTATGCAGGTACAGCGCTCAGCGTGTGAAATGAGACACTCGGAGTGCATGGCTGCCGGCGCCTTTTTGCACAGGGTACCCCGGGGGTGCTGGGGACACGGAGCCGATGCATCGTGGTGTACGATAAAAAAACAGAGCCTTTGCGACGCACTGTGACAGCATTTGGTCCTACAGCGATCACCCAGCACTCACCGGTGCCGCAAAAAAGAGTGGCAGCCGCATCGGGTTTCAATCGCCAAGTACTGCTTAGCTAAACTATTTTGCAGTAATATCAGAGGTGTTCAAAACGTGAAATTTCTAACTGAGTATTGAATATTTCCAATTTCTAGACAAAATATGAATCTTGCACATAGTCCGTTGGCCAAATAAAAAAAAAAAGGGGGGGGGGGGGGGCTTCTTTACATTTCATACATGTAAAAATGTATGGAAAAAATGCCATTATTAGGGTATCAGGTCAACTGAGAAGCTCTTAAATGAGAAAGATAAGGTGCACCAATGACAATAATAAAACAAAGGATCACGCGTTGCCCTAATCTCTCTAATGAGAATAACATCAAATAGTAAGGACTATACCACTCGTATTTGAAATTTCATGCATTCGCACATCATAAGAGTCATATTGCATCCTGCATCGATATCCTTAGGCCAAAACAAACCAGGGAACACGAAAGGTTAGACCAACGCCAATTCTCTGAGACATCTACCCTTGTAAAGCTTTTAACGTCGTCTAGACATGCTTTAAAAAATGACGCACAAAAGGACTACCCAAGGACCTTCATTTAATATTTTTAGAAGACCAATGCTAGACAGAGCACAAGAAAAATAAGATGTGCATGAGCCATAATTTTTTAGATGAACTAATTCGCTAGCATCGAGAAAGCTCATATCCAAGCTCATATCACAGCTCATATCCCAAGGGACGTCAGATCAACTTCAAGACATTTCAATGTGATCATATTAAACGGATATCTGTGTGGCCGGGTGAAAAAATCAGAAAAACTAAATCCCTTCCCAAGTATTCAAAACAAAAGTGCCTCATTTTTAAACTTGGCTGGAGATATTCTCTTCCCAAGATTTCCTTTTACAAGATTCTTGCAATCCTGGCACGAAAGTGCATGCTATGAATGAAAAATGCCAATGGTGTACGGAGGCTCTAAAAGCAGGCTGCTGAAGCATGTTCCAGCACCAGCTAGACCCGATGAGGCTGCAGTGACCGCCACACAGAGTTAACACGAGCAAACACACCTCTAAATTACAGTACCATTAGTCTTTGACCTCAGGACCTCCCTTGTATAATATTTCTTTGTATTGCATCTTTTCTAATAACACCTTATTCATCCTTATTTGGTCTACACCAGTCTTTTCCATTCCCCATTTCAGCAATCCCGAAAGACAAGCAGTTCACGTGCAACCCTCATTCATAGTTTCTTTCCAACACCTGCTAAATTACTCTTGATACTTTTTTAAGCCAGCCCAACAGTCGCACGCTGCTTTCTTTTACCCCCAACGTCAAAAATGCTCTCTTGAAATGAATCCGGCAGCCGATATGCTTTAAACACATTGCAAATATACTTTTGGCTTTGCTGGGCCAGTTCGTGCATGACAGTATAGGGCAGTTCCAGCAATTACAGCTCCGAGCACAAGAAAAAGAATGCAGCATTGTCCTGTGTGCGTCTTTTTCTTGTGCTTGCGTCTGTAATTGCTGGAATCTCCCTATACTGTCACACTTTTGGCACTCTTCTATTCCACCAGTAATATGCCACTTTACCCGACATCAAAAATGCTTTCTCAGTATGGACCAAACTGCCAAGTAGGCTTTCAAAAGCTCAAACATGTGCGAGACTTCCTTTCTTATTTTTTTTTTCTACTGCACTCTCCGATTCCACTCTTCTAATGCAATAAATTTCCTTTTGCTTTTACACTCTGCATGTCCCCATTCTGTCGCATCCGCAAAGCATTTACCACCTGGCATGCTCTCGCACAAGCAAAGCAGCACAGCTCATGAACAGTGTTAGCAAAGACAGCGCCAGCAGACAGCCCAGCAGGTTTCACTGACGCACACAAAGAGGACCTGCAAGTTCGCCATTGGTAAGCTCAGCTCTAATCAGTCATTCATATACATGGACGAGTTAACGATTCATTCGACAAGTCTGTGAGGCCATGCCATGGAACGGCGACAAATTTGTGTGTCTGACAAGCTCTGGGTGCTACGACTGCTAAACCAGAATACAAACATGCCCAGAATATCGAATGGAGCTTCAAATTATGACCAGCTGGAGTTAATCATAGGCCAGAAGTGCCCAATTATGCGTCGTAAACATTCGTAGGAAGCAGAAATGTGGACAGCCGTCCCTGCAGCTACTGATTGCGTTTAGCTGTGGGCCGAAAGTTGTTTCAATCAATGCCAATGATAACTAGCAAAAAAAAAAAAAAAAAACGCGCGTCAGTCAAGTGGTAATCTCAACCAAGTTCAGCGCCGCTACAAATGCAAGGAAAATCGTTGTCGAAGGCCGCTAACCACTTGACAAGCAAGGTCGGTGTTGGACAAATCAGCTGTCATACCGGCGTTGGTAGGGAAAAAACAAGCTAAAATTCCACTCACAAAAAGCAAAAAAATGCACTGAATTATACCCGCGAAAGGGAGACAAGTTAGTCGACACTGACCTGCAGGGTCGAAGGTGTAGGAAAACGAACACAAGAAAGCTTTCCAACGCAAGACGGCTAAAAACTATAGAGGCATGCCGACCGCTAACTCGAACATGCGCTCGCGCGTCACCAGGAACGGAATAAAAAAATACGCCCCACGATGTTAAGTTACGGTGTCCTAAAGAAACAAACCCTAACGTTGCTTCGTACACTCTGTCCAAGTCTAATTACAAATGCTGTCGCTCCTCCGTTCGCAACGGGGGAAAAAAAAATTTATTGAATGACGCGAAGTTGACGTCTGACCTACAGTGACCCCACCGCCCCCACTCCAGCGCGACGACCGGCAGTGACCACGTGATTCGAGTGAAACACAGATGCCCGCCATGTGACTGCCCCGAAAAATGTAAACAGTGGACGACGGTCGGGTCGCGACCATCATAACAACTGGCGATAAACTGCACGATGTGCATCGTTTAAACGCGATCAAAACGCAGCGGCCGTCGAAATGAGTCTCCCCACTCTTCAAAGCCAGCGGCCTCTTGTAGTTTGTGGCCTTGAGACAATTTCCCGGCGGGAGGGGGTTTCCAGAGTGACTCGGCCCGTCCGGCATGACGCAAGTAAACCAAACTCGGTCAAGCCAAACTGCTTTCCTACGTGACAAAACGGCGGCGCGTCGCGGTTAGGACAAGCAGGTTTAAAACAATGCTCACCCATTTTTCGACTTCGTCGGCCGAACATCTGACCAAACGCGCGGAGAAATGCGAATAGATCAGCGAAAAGGGGACGGCAGCGGGCGGACATTCTTTGTAACCCGGTCAGCTGTAACAACGCCTCCTAGGTGCACTAACGCGGTGGGAACAAGAAAATACACACTACAGCAAAATTCTTGCGTTTCAGAGCAACGGATTAAGTCGACGGCACCCATTCTGCGTCACAAAGCAGGCTTTCCGCTAGCGCCAATTCCTTGTCGCCGATCTGACCGCAAGAGACGTACCCGACGGGCACGGCGTTTGCAATTCTTTACGAAGCGGAGAATATAGGACGCACGACACCCGCGTCACAGCAGTACTGCGTCCACTCTGATACCTCTCGACAATCGAGCCAGCGTTGGAAAACGATCCGCGGATAGCGGAAGAAACACGACTTCTCCTCGACGATGTCGTTAGGGCTAGCGTCGTCTTTCTTGCCTTCGAATCACCAACCATTGTTCCCGGCCCGCGCTTCAGACTCACCTCTGAATTGTGCGATTCGGTGACCTCAACCTTCGTAGATCTCCGTGTAGCGATCCTCGGCGGAGGCTCCGCCGCGGCAGACTTGTTTCTCGTCTTAACCATGTCGATCGGGGTTCAACTCGCCGAACGAAGCATAACCAGCGGGACGCGGGCAAATTCCGCCTAGGCCTAACGATTCCCGCGGAGTCGGCGGACCGGAGGGAAAAGCTTTCCGCTCGCTTCCGCGTAGAAACGTGCTGATCTCACGCGCTCTTCGTCACAATAACTTCGCGTTGCACACACAAACAACACGATGTTTTCGTTCCGACCAGCCACCGAGCCTTCCTCACAACACCCCGCAGTACTAAACCACTCGACCTCCGACGACGGCGCGCCTGACGACTGCCACCTTTGGCTGAAACCGATGCGCGCGGGCGGCGTTGAAAATTGGCGCGTTTTCGGAACAATCAGCTGATCGCCGCGAAAATTGGTTTGCCTGCGCGCGTGTTCGTAATTTTCTATCGTTAAAACGAAGACGTGAACCGAGGGTATTTTTTTTTCTGGCCATGCTCGGCGTTTCATCGTGCGGTGCGTGTCACGAAAAGACAATTAAAAATCTCGGCAAAGGTACAAGAAACACGTCGCGGTCTGCGGTGGCGCCATTTTCTTCGGATTTTGATATGCAACCTGCTCGTTTTCGCACGCTTTAGAAAATAAAAGAAAGCACTCCTGCGAGTCACGCGAACATCTCCCATGTCTATTTTGAGTACACTTGTTGTTTGCAACGGGCACTGAATGCACGAAAGGAATCTCTCGCGTTTATCTGTAACGAGGAGGGGAGCGCCGAGAAAGCTAGCAGACGACGCCGTTGCCAAGTGTGCTCGTCTGCAAGCCGCTCCCGGACTTTTTTTCTTGTTCCGTGTGTGGTTGATTGTCCTCTCGGAGCTATCGAGTGACAGCTATAGAGCGTGTCGTATCTAATCGTGGCCAAAGTCGTGGCCAAAGGCCCTCGGCTGAGTTAGAGTGTCACCGCGTCTGACTGTCGCAGTAGATGCAGTGGACTCCGACGAGCGAGGTTTCGAGAAAAAATGGTCGCCGGTCGCGTCACCAAGGTGGACGTTCACGATGTACGCTTTCCAACGTCGCTTGGCTGTCACGGTTCTGACGCGATGGTGAGTGCCGTTTACATTATTGTGAACTATATGTAGTATTTCGTGTTACGGCTTCTCTCGGTGTCAGAACGATGTGTCGAGGTACTCGCGGCCTGATGTGCGCTAGCTATATCTATTGCTGCAAATGAGCGATAAAAAGTAAATTCCCTGCATATGTATCGAATATGTGCAACCTAATTTCTTCGTCTTAGACTGAGGCGTCATGCAGCTCAGGCGTATATTTTTATAGAACTAGGTTTCAAATCTGGACCCATTCCTGTTGTCACACTTTTTTGTGTATCATATGTGATCCGAGCAAAGGCCGCATGCTTTACATATAACACGCTCTTGTTTTCCGGACATACAAAAGCACACAGATCCTGACTACTCATGCGCCTACGTCGTGATTAGCACCGATACTGATTTCCAAGGCCACGGCTTGACTTTCACTATTGGACGAGGCACCGAAATAGGTAAGCATTATGCATCACATTTGTCTTTTGATAAGAGTTCGTATAACCTTACTAACTATATGTGATACTGCAGCGAAAATAACTAGAATTGCCGCGAATGCCATATTTATAAGTAACTTTTGTAGTCGAGGAGGTTGTTATGTTATAGGTAAAGCAAATCAGCGGTGCTTTTGATTTTTTTATTCAGAACAAATTCTTTTAGATCGCTTTTAATTGTGATAGATAGCGTGATTTTATCTCTTCAGGTAAAAACACAAAGGTGACAAAGCGGACATTTATAGACCATTATAACGGCTTGTATATTTGCGTGCGGCGAAAAGGATTTTTTAGCGATCTGGAACCTATGGCATTTCGTAACAAAACTAATTTGCAGACGGATATATATGGTGTCCTAGCATGCACCTATGTTAAAAAAAATCAAAGCCTTGTATACGTCGCTTGAAACTATAATTGCATGTTATCAGCAACGACCTGAAGAAGCGTGTCGTATTTTTTTTCTTCCTAATTAATAGCTTTATAATAATTGGCTAACGTTTTATTTAATTAGTGACATCAGATATGTAAACGCTATAGGTGTTACAGAACCTTCGAAAATATTAATTTTTTGCTGCGTGTTATCTTCTGCATGGCTTTTTTATTATTATTCTTTTTTTTTTCGCGCGGAGAAGAAAGCCCGCGATATATGAAAAATACCACGTGACTATACGCTCGCGCGGAATCACGTGGTTTTCAAATACGATGGACTTAACAGAAGTCAAAGACTGAACTCGGCAAGTTTCGAGAACCTTGGTGTTCCGCAACAGGCCATATACGAGAACACACTTTGAAATCGATGACGTCACACTTCGACGTGCACTGCTGGCACTAAGGTTTCGGCGCGAAATTTAAAAAGAGATGTATGTATATCGGAGTGCTGCCTTCCCTTTTTTTTTCTACAGCGGACACCCATTAATTCGACTTCTCGCTTAATTCGAACTTAGCGAAAGCGTTCGATGGAGTTAACAATCAGTTGTTTCTACTAAAAGTATACACCGCTTGCGTGCATGCTGATCAAGTGGACAGAATAATTTATTTCTTACTGCACAGTTTGTTTCCACTAATGATACTGATTCTCCTGAGGTTTCCGCACGCGTTCAGGCACACCTCAGGGTTCTCTTCTAGCCCCACAACTTTTTTTCCTTTTAATTTACATCACCTATGTCCTATAATAATATAAATTTCTCTTTTTTGCTCACTATTGCGTTGTCTATCGGAAAGTTATGAACAATGCCGCCGTCGAATCCATTCAAACAATCCTTAATAATATTATGCATTGATGTGATCTCTGTAAAATGGAACTTAACACTTCTAAACGTGAAACAAATAGAGTTTCCCGTAACCACACACCTTTCCCTAACTTCTCGTATTCTTTGAACGCAATCCCGCTTGAACCAGTTCGGTCTTTATATAAGTATATTGGTGTACACATTACTCTTTGTCATGGGCTGATCACATTGACTACGTAACATATGGCATGTTCGGTTACCTTAAACGAATCTTTTCCCTTGCACCATCGTCATTAAAGAAATAGGAGTTATACATCACTCACGTCCGTCATGTGCTGGAGTACGCGTCATCCGTATGGGATTCCGGTCAGGTAACGCTTATCAAAAAGCTCAAAACAGTTCAAAATCACTCAGCACGCTCTCATACTGTCGACCTATCATCGAACAGCCAGTGTAACTTCCTTGCAAGATAACCTTAATCTCCCTTCCCTTGTAATTTAATGCTCATAATATTCCCTTGCCTCCGCCTTTAGCAAAGGATCTCTCATCAAAATCACGTACTTAAGTCGCGCTAGATACAGCCTGCTCTTTTCATATCACGCCGTGGTCACCACCGCAAAATTTACATTCCTCGAGGAAAAAAATTTTGCTGCCCAACACCTGCCGTGACTGGAAAACGCGATAGCATTCAAAGATCCCTGACTGCTTCTCACGCTTCCCGACGACTGCAGCTTAAGCAACCGTAATGGCTACCGGAAAACACTGGCGGCGAACGATATATGCACGA
Source organism: Dermacentor silvarum (assembly GCF_013339745.2). Taxonomy (NCBI): domain Eukaryota; kingdom Metazoa; phylum Arthropoda; class Arachnida; order Ixodida; family Ixodidae; genus Dermacentor; species Dermacentor silvarum. The sequence continues at coordinate 33,174,341 of NC_051163.1, read as the reverse complement.
AGGCGAGCTTTCTGGTAAAAACGCGACCTCTTGCGTAGGATCCCGGAGATATTGCACAGCCGCGCCAAAAAAAATTGCATAATTTCCAGGTTTCCGTTTTAGTTTCGTACTTTTAATATTTCAGTCTGAGAAGATTTACCATAAAAGGCATGCGCTGTGGGTGTTTTTTTTTTTTTTTTTTCATGACATTTGTTTGTGGACTGTCATTCTCAAAATTCCGAGGAATAGCTTTGTCAAGAATGTGTGACAAAGCATGAGCAACATTAATGATGGAATGGTGTGGTATACCTAAATATATTTGGAGGGCCTGCGTGGTTGGGGATGATTTTCTCGGCCGCGGGCGCCAAAGCCGACGCCTACGCCGGATTTTCTGCGACACGGGGCCCTTAACGCTCTCGCGTTAATAACCTGCCGGTTGTTAGATTCCGTGATGAACTTAACATCCCTTTGGTGTCTATTTTTTTTTTTCGTGCGTGTATGCAAGTGTATAACAAAATGACCTCTGTATGTTACCATCTTCGTCACTCCATGTATCTTATGACACATGCTTACCAGCTTTTATTTCTAATTTTTTTGCGTGATTTTTGCGATTTTCTGTTTTCTGGGAAGTGCTCCTTATGAAATTTCCAAGTTCTTTCTGTGCCCCTCCCCTTTAGAATGTTGTAAAGTCTTCAGGGTTCAATAAATAAATAAATAAATAAATAAATAAATAAATAAATAAATAAATAAATAAATAAATAAATAAATAAATAAATAAATAAATAAATAAAGCGTCATCGCCTTGTGCTGGTTGAGTCGCGCTTCAAGGGCCACGAAAAAAAAAAAAAAGAAAGATAAAAAGACATCACAGATTACTTCAAGAATTAAGGAACGTATACATTCTCCTGTTCTTTGTTTTTCTTTACTGTATTTAAATAAATTGTAGATTATCATCATCATGATAGCAGATGTTTATCTTAAATTAAAATGGCTAGTTCTGCGTAGCGTGCTTTTATTTTGTTTCTTTAATTCGTATCTACGTACGGAGTGTTGACGTTGTGCACCCGTCACGCAGTGGTCGCCGCGGTCCGGGCTCTGGCTCCGCTCGTGGAAGACGTTTCGCTGGACTCCATATACACGAACTTCGGACAGTTCTGGCGCAAACTCACCAGCGACAGCCAGTTGCGATGGGTGAGGTGCATGCTGCCATCCTAAACACAAATACGCCTCCATGTAGTCACAACCTTATATTGTAACTATAACTTTACTTCGCTATCACGCATACAATTGTACTGCGCTAATATAACTTGCTTGTATAATTCGCCGCCCCGAACAATATTGCATGCGCAGAACCCGTAAACGGGTTATACCTTTTGAATCTCCCGCCCTCGAGATCTCTTCAGAGGCGATGTCGAGGGCCGTTTAATTAATTCTCGTACAAAGTGATGACGTCACTATGGTCCCGTGGCGTGTGCTGCGGAAACACTCTGCGGTTTGTCGCCAGAAATTCCGCGGTAGATGGCGCTCGGAAAAGGGAGAGAGGAGCCCTTTATTTAAAAAAAATTATTAAAAAAAAAGAACATACATAGGTTTGCCGGCGTAGAAGTATTCACCTGCTCTGCAATGGAGGGGAAGAGAAAGGCGTTAGAAGAAGGGAGAGCAAAACGAAAGTGTGAAAAAAGAAAAGTAATACAGTCAAACCCGGATATATCGAACTCGAAGGGGATCGCGAAATAGTTCGATATATAAAATAAAAATTTTATAAAAAATTTTCTGAGATTTTACAGCAGTTCGTTATACGCGATGATTCGTTGTATCCGGGTTCGACTGTAACACAACTTTTGATGTCGTGATATCGCTTTTGGCACCTTTCGTGACGAACATTTGTTTTCACACTTTTGTCTTATGCTATAGAGAGCTTTCTTTTGTAGCTGCACCAAATTAAAAAAAAATGTCTGTGGCAATCAAACATTTATTAAAATAGCACAATTCTAACCCTTGATCTAAATTACTCGATGAGGCGGCCATTACTACTACAAGAAATAAAAAAGATTAACTGAATAATTAACATAATTACGCTAACTAACTTTGGAATGAATCACACACAACACACACACACCGTGCAAACAACCGTGCTTAGACGTACGCCGTTAAAGAAATCCTACGTGTGATGACCACCTGGCGCTTGTTTCCCTTCCAGATCGGGCCAGAGAAGGGAGTCATTCATCTAGCCACAGCGGGAGTCATCAACGCCCTCTGGGACTTGTGGGCGAAAATTGAGGGCAAGCCAGTGTGGAAGTTACTCGCGGACATGGTAACGCGCAACAGCCCGCATGCATCACCTATAGAACTTGGACCGTTGCGTGCTTATTTTAGTAAACGCCCAAGCGGTTATGGCTTAACAAAGCGTCGTTTTAGGCATTGAAGCACAAAAGAAACTGGAACGCCAATGCATTTCTCCGCAAAGTTCTCGAAACTGGTGTCGGTCCCGAGCATTCATTACAAGTGGATCCGCCTTGCGAACTCCGCGACTAGAATTTGTAAATTGCCATATGGGCAATAAGGTAATCAGTTAAAAAAACTCAATTGGTGAATTTCTGGTAATTAGTCCAGTGCAAGTAATGTCCGCCTGTTCGAGTAGACCGGCTCATGAACTAAAATTGTGCCATCTGTCACAGGCCATCTTTAAACAAACTTTGAAAGTGTTCGCTGAAACACCCGCGGTATGTATCGGGTAAATATAGAGTGCTAAAATAAAAATGATTTTTAAAGAAATCGGATTGACGTAAAGCATCACGTGTGCAGAGCTTTCGGCGCTGTTTGCGCGCCCTACTTCGTTATCGGCTCGAGCGATAAAAAGGCAAATTTTTGTCGGCGAATATCTAAACAACGGACGCCGTTTTAACAATTGCGTAAATTGCTCTACCCTCGTGCAACGTTCCGGTGCAGTAATGCCACTGCAACATGGGCCTTGAACCGGGTAACTGAGAACGTAATTAACGAATTTTGGTTAATTAGCGAACATATAGCGCAACGGCTGTACTTTCCCACCTAATGTCCGCTGCACTGAAGGGACGAGTAGTAGAGAAAGTATCCTCGCATCGGTTAAATCGTACTAAAGAAAACCGTTTGGTTAAAGTAGACAAGCAAGCACTGCTGGGCAGTACCAGTGCTCCTTCGGTAAACCCACTCACTAAAGCCATTAGTAAATTTTCCAGAAACTTTCCGAGACACTATCGGCATGCAGCTGCTGTGGCTTACCTACACATGGACATGAATTTTTGTTTACTTTACAATAAAGATTTTTCTGATAATTTCGCGCCAATTAGACCGAAATCTGGCGGCGTGCGACGCCGACAATAACTCATATAAATTTCAAAACACCCGCCAAATGTCAGTTACTTTGGCAACGTGCCAAAGTGACCGCGGTGCCGAACAGGCGGCCAAGCCCACACCCCACCACTGCATTTTACGAAGTGGTTTCGGTTTCCCAGGAACAAAACCGAAACAGAAGGTTTCGGTACCGAGAGGTGTATACGTCATGAAGTCGTAATTTTTTGGCCGCACGGATCGAGTAGCAGCTGCGGGGTCTCAAACGTGCTCTTGTGACATAAGAACGACATTGCAGTAGTGAAAACAATCAAAAGTGCATTTATTGCGCCTTTTATACAATAAGCCAGCTAGCCAAATTACTACAAATACAACAAGCCGATGGGCGCTTACGAATCGAGGCAGTCCGACTCGCCGCGACAGGATGTCGAGCGAATACGTTGACATCAACGTCTGATCATTCGCGTGTACAGTCACGCGAACGGTGGCGCATTTGAACGATCGTGTTCGGCCATTCCGGTGCCCCGCTTCGAAGCCTTTCGCGAGACGGTCCCTCGAAGCGTGCCGACGGGCGGGGCAGACGTCTGCGCCAACCCAGTAATGGCCAACCGCCCACTCCAAACCAAACAGGAAGTGATTACCCCATTTTGAGGTACCATAGCCTCAGAGATTTACACGCGCCGGCTGGCGCGCAAATCTCGGAGGCCATAGCAATACTTTTGCGCCCGAGTAACCTCGCCGTTAGGTGGCGTTAGCAGCGCAACGCTCGCGCCATCTCTCGTGCTAGTCTGCAACTATACACCGGCCACGTACAGCTACGCGGAGAAGCCTGATTACATATAGGACACGCGAGGGCCATGCGGGGACAAACAACATATGGGGACGTGTAAGAGTCAAGCATCCCCGCACAGCATATAGCAGACGACCAAAAACGAGCCGGAGTGAATGGCAGAATGTCACGATATTCGAGACCACTTTCTGCGTCATGACGCGTATACACCTGCTGGTTCACAGAAAAGCTAATTATAATAAATTATTTCGGACATTCTGAGGGTTGCCAGTATTTTTTTCTATAGGATTTCGAGACATTTCATGTGAAGCTAAAAATCGAATTCCGCAAAAGTTGCGTCAATGCTCCTTCAGTGGAACTTTATACAGTCGAACTCGGATACAACGAATTATTGTCTATAACGAACAGCTGTAAAATCCCGTTGAACATTTTTGTATAAAATTTTATTTTATATATCGAATTATTGATATATCAACTATTTCGCGATCCCCTTCCAGTTCGATATATCAGAGTTTGACTATATACTGAATACACACAGATGAGCTCATTACACTGTAGTTTGTGTTCATTTGTGTTCATTAGCAGCACAAAACTATTTAAGCACCGACAACCAACTAGAACTGTTCACAGCTATATGTGCACTGATCACTCACTTTTCCTTGATGAGTAGCGAGCCATAATAATATTGTGTACAGTGACTTTGGCAGAATAAAATGCATTCATGTATCTTGTAGGGAAACTTTACAAATGCCAACGACATGTAACCTGCTACGTGCAATGATCCAATTCAGCCCAGTCAACAACCATTTGGGTGTCTACAGGGCTGTTTTCAGCAGAATATGTTTGCCAATGTACCAATCTCAGTTGTTGACTGCTATCCCATTTCCCAACATGAAGCAGCTCATAGTTCAATTTAGGCCAGTGTTCTCATTGTGTAGGTCGATATTGCATGTTCTTGCCTGCTTTTCAGAGTCCGCAGGAAATAGTGTCCCTCATTGATTTCCGATACATGTAAGTTAGAAGCGAACTACTATAGTTTAGGGACATGCAAATGCATGCTTGTGACAGGGTGATTTATGGAAGGAGCATTTTCTTCCGCTTCCTATTCAGTTCTGACCTGCTGACCAAAGAAGAGGCCATTGGTAATTACTCGGCCAGTCTTATATATACGTCTCATTTTTTTGGTAAAGCTTTTATAGCTGCTGCTCATAATGCTTTAATTTTATAACTACAGGTCTACTTGAAGAAAAGCAACAAGGCAAGGCCAAAAGAGGTAAGCACAACAACAAAACACTGGCATCGTTTTCTTTCACTTTTAAGGTACTGCAATCACAATCAACCATTTCTCGTGAAATAAACCTTTAGTAGTCAACATAATAAATTGGAGCGAGCAGAACGGCACATACCTACCCCTTGTTACAGTAGCTGCACAGCAGCAATACACACGAAGTGCTATGTATATAGTAAAATCCTTTAATTGTATACGACATAACATATTAATCCTTAAGCATAAAACAGACACTTAAAGAGCAGCTGAATTATGTAGCTGACCTTTGTGTAGCAGCTATTTTATTCCTTCGTTGTTCATTTATTCAGTAACACTGCCAATCATTTTTTTTTAGACGAGACTAATGGGAACGTGGAAGCGATGATTGCACATAAAAAAAGATCTAGCGTGACATAAGGGATGTTGCTCAGCCACATAGTGTTCTACTTCATTATCAGTCATTTGTTTCATCCAGCTGCATGTTTTAAAAACTCGTGTAAGAGTTAAAAGCTTTCAGTGCAAAAGTGAAGTGTGCAAAAGATGCTAGAAGAAAGATTGCTGGCACTGAATGCTCGATGGTTTTGCATTGCAATGAATGATGCAATCTGAGCACTGCTCAATTACACACGCTTAGTTGGAACAAGCAAATAAGCTATAATAGGAAAAGTAAGCGCGCTTTCTGAACGACAAGCACAGTGAAGCGCACAAAATGGGCATGAAGGTTCCACGTGGCACATTTCTCAGCAGCATCATGAGGCTACCTTGCAAGTGTGTTGCAGTTTGATATGCAAAAGCAATAGCCCAGTTAATGAAGCAGTAATGTCTAGTGCTGGAAACGCTAACTATTAGAACTTATTTGAAGTTAGCACCCCGTCTCATCTGTTCTCACTGTCTTACCTGCTCTTGGTGCTGGAAGTAACATTGTGCCCAATTGAACTGCTCGACCATATATTACATAGAGCCAACTGAAGTGCAAACATAGTGCAGAGACTCGACAAAAAGCAAATATAAAAATAAAAATTTTGGGGTAACATATGTGTTACATGTTGGAGCCTTTAGACCCTCGAGAGTGAGCCTAAAAGCCGACGCAACTCTTCTTTTTTATGTTTTGCACACCAACAGAGAAAGAATTGTTGGCAAGTGGTTTTCCTGCATACACCACTGCCTGTGGGTGGCTTGGGTACACAGACGAAAAGATTAAACAGGTGAGCATGGACTGACTGATTCGTGATGTGTGACATCCCGAAACAACACTGAGGCTATGAGATATGCCGAAGTAGAGGTCTTTGCCTTAATTCTGACCACCTGGGGTCCTTTAATCTGTGCCTAAATTTGAGTACACGAGTGTTCTCTCTTTTCGCTTCCCATCGAAATGCAGCTGCTGCGACTGGGAATCGAACCCGCGACCTTGTGCTTGGCAGCACAACGCGATAGCCACTAAACCAGTGTGGTGGGTACAGTGGGAGGCAGTTGAATTCATGATAGAATGCGAAAGCATGACTGAATGAGGACGTAGAAAGAAATAGACGCACTAGTGGACTGTCCTTTCTATGTCCTCGTTCAGTCGCGCTTACACATTCTATCATGAATTCCAACCAACTAGCATGCCAACATGTTTTAGCCAGTTAGTTGAAGGTTCATTCAAGTGCACATTACCGTCGAACCTTATTGCATTGGCATATGACATGCAAATACCTCCATTCACGATATCACATATTCATTACACACAATATCAGTGAGAAAAATCTTTAGGTCTATTTCGCTATATCCTATATTTTGCTATATCAGTGTTTGTTATATAAAGAATTAACTACACAATTAAGGGACTTGCAAATGATAAGAAAAGAGGCACCACACCTCTGAAAAACTTGCATGTACCATAAGACGTTTGAATGTTGTTTAGTTCCGCTGTCTTCTGCAATGCAGTTTGGCAAATGAAAATGTAGCCAGCGTGTCAAAGAATGTCAAGAACATTTTCAAGGTTCCGTTGGTAACTTTGACATTCATAATTTCTGACCTGATGTAACTTTCTTTCGGCATCACTATTTGGATTGAAATTCCGCACTAAGCCATAATATCTATACTTACTTTCCAGTTGTGTCAAGACGCCCTTAAGGAGAGATTCACGAGGCAAGTGTTTCAGCTATGCCTTTTTCTTCTAACATAAAGGCCTGCAACAAACTTGGGCATAAAGACTGACTGCCTAAGATGTCTTCCTAAACAAATACATCATTGCTTAACAGTGACAGCAAAAGCAACATACAAAGGTATCTTAAAAAAAAAAAAAAGTCTTTCTTAGTTCTAACAGTTTCTCATGCATTCACTGTGGCAAGTAACAGAACCGGCATCCTTTGTCCTGCTGTTTTTCATAGCTGCTGAGCTGCCACGAAAGATAAAGGCGATTATTAGACAAGTAGGTACTTGTATGTGCAAATCAAACCTCAAATTCTTTAATTTCAAAAGAAGCTGCAAGTTACATTGGTGAACTGAGATTTCTCCGATATGAGACTATATGGCCTCAAGGCTGCCTGCAAGAAAGTACTCATTGTTTCATAAATAAAAAAAAAATTGTAAAAAGGCATTTTGATAAAGTTACATTCGAGTGCATGTGACATTTGTGCAGTTCAAGCGTGAACAAAAAGAAACAAATTTAGCAAGTTACTTGCTTGCCTAAATGGCACTAAGATACTAACAAAATTATTCTATTACAGCTTCAAGGTGAAAGTTGGCCGAAACCTCGCCGACGACAAGAGGCGGCTGCAAGTTGTCCGCTCGACAATTGGTGACAAATGCAAGCTGGTGAGATCAATTGTACAAGGCTGAGGGGGGGGGGGGGGTAATCTCCTGTAAGTGTCCACCTAGTGGACTGTCCATTTTGGCCACCACTGATTGGCTGCAGTTGTATGAGCGAGAAGGAGGCAGGCCTGCCTCGTTCTCGCTTGTACCTCAGCCCAGCCAATCAGTACTTCAGCAGCAGCTGAAATGGACAGTCCACTACTTGGACACTTACAGAATAACCCCCCTGGAAGCACTACACAATTTGTGCGGGGCAAGCAAGACAATGAGGTTACAAAATGAGCGCCAAATTTAAGCGACCCACTGTGTTGAGAGCTCCGGCAAGTTTTCCTGGTTTAGCAAAGCTATTTACAACTGCTGCTAAGTTAACATAGTGACTGTGGTCTGAAGCAATAGTCAAGCCTCGTTATAGCAAAACCAAATCCAACATGAAAATAGCTTTATTATCACCGTTATTGCTTAAAGGAATTGATTCATTACATGCTGATATCGGTGATAAGCAGTTTAGATTTACTTAATTACATCTGATAATTCATTTTATTGAGGCTCGAGTTTAAAAAGGCACGAAATTGAGCTAGTTGGTCATGGTCTTTAATGACTGGCACGTTAAGCACATCTCTGAAAAAAAAAAACAGTGAGAGGAACAACCGGTGTGCTTGTTACCTGTTGGCCCGACAGTCTGCAATAACAGGTGTGGGAATGCCACCTGTTATCTTATCTCTGCCTCTTCACTGTGCTTGTCCAAATTTGCACTCTAGATCCTTGTCCTTCCAAGACCAGAGCGTCAGAAGCACTGGTATTACAAGTGCTATGGCGGTAGTGTTGAATGTACTAATTATTTTCAGCTGCACCATCTGTCATGATGAACTGTACCATGTTCAGATAGCTAGCTTAGCACCAACTGATAAGTAAAAGAACTTGTTAAAAAAACAACTGTAGCAGTAAAACGTTATGCAGATTTTCAGCGTACTCTGTGTCTGGATGCAGGTTAGAACGTGAGTGAGTGATTGAACTTTCTGTAAGCAATTAGAAGAGCCCTTTTATTGATAATCCATATTGAGTACAGTTAGCTATTTTCTTTTATTACCGCTTTTTGTTGCACAGATGGTAGATGCCAACCAATATTGGGATGTCAAGGAGGCCATCTACTGGATGAAGGAAATATCCGGCTTTGGAATTCACTGGATTGAGGAGCCGACATCACCAGACGATATTCTCGGTCACGCCACAATCTCAAAGGTAAGCTGCATGAGACGTCCGGAACATACAGCAAAAATGAAATATTTCAGGAGGTGTTGTATTCTTTTTCTTCGTCCCCTCAGCACCTATTTTCTACCTGACATCAGTACTGAAACGTGTGATTACATGAGAGAGAGAAAAAAAAGCTGATTCAGTAAAGCAACCCATGTGCATGAGTGTGAGGTTCCGATGCGCAAGCTTTCAAAGAAGAGGAACCAAGAATATAAAAGACAGGACACCGTATAGCAGACGAGGGCTTCGGGTGAAATTTAACAGTCTGAGGTTCTTTACTGTCAACCTAAGTTCAAGTATAGAAGCGTTTTGTACACCGGCTCCATCATAACGTGGCTGGTCCAATCAGGAACTAAATCCATGGCATGCTAACGAGCAACAGCCACTGAGCTGCAGCAGCAGATGGAAAGCAGGCAAGAACATAGCGCAGGGGCTATGATTAAGACTAACGGTACATTCGAAAGGTTGCTTTCGAACGCTCTAGAGTGCTCCGGTGGCACGCTTTACATTCGCCTGGTCGATACCATGCACTCGGAATACATTCGGCTGGTTCTTCCAGAGCACCGTGCTACAGCTCAGAGCGTTCAAAGACTTTGACCTGGGAGTGTAACAGAGATGTGGCAGAAATCCGGTCAGGTGGCCGCTGCAAATTCTGTTGTCGCAGCATCTGCAGCGGTGGATGTATGCCGTTGGTCTGTTGTGTTGGCTTACAACGAAAGCACCAGTGCTGTTTCCGCTTCAGGCCTCCAACTGCTTTGCTGAGCGCCTGTACGTTTGCTTTGGGCATACTTTCGCTGGCTCTGACCCAGAGCGGGCTCCGCGTCGCAGCACAGCAAGAACCAGCTGAATGCACTAAAAGTTTCCCCACGTGCTATTGATGACCATGAGAAATTGTGTCGGAACATATTTTTGTACACTTTGCTGTGGCTCTTGTAAACAACACAATGCACATTTTTATTCTGCAGGCTCTAGCCCCACTGGGCATCGGAGTGGCTACGGGTGAACAGTGCCAGAACCGGGTGATGTTCAAGCAGTTCCTGCAGTCCGGGGCCATGCAGTTCTGCCAAATCGACAGCTGCCGACTGGGAGGTGTCAACGAGATCCTCGCTGTCATCTTGATGGCAGCCAAGTGCAAGGGTGAGACCTGCTTACTGACATGCAGTATGCGAATGCATGCAGACCTTCTAACCTCAAAAAGTATAAATACTAAGGCCAGAAGCTTAAAAGCTGGTGTAACATACTAGGAATGTCATTCGTTGCTAGAGACACTGCCTTTCTTTGCACAGAAACTGAGACACTTGATGACAAGCAGGATGTCGAACCGAAATCGAACTGAAAACCGTGATTAAACTGGAATTTCAGTCTGAACTCAACCCAAACCCGAACCAATACTCTTAGAACGTGTCTGAACCCGAACTGAACCTGAACCGAGAGAAATATTAGAGATTACCGGTTCGCCACGAAACGGTTCAAGTACAGGGTGCAACAATAGATAAGCGATTCTTCGAAATATTTACTTCTTCAGACGGCACAACTCACTAGGAGATGGTTATGACTCACGGGTTGTGTTGCTCTCGAGAATGGGGATAGACCTGGGCAGGGACGCTTGCACTTCTGAACTCGGCCATGCCAGTTCTGTCCCACGGCCTCAACTTTGTTTCCGGGGCTCTGCAGAATCACTGTTTCCATTGAAGCTCCAAATTCGGCCGTTACAGGTTGACTTGCTACTGTGTTTGTTTTTTACATACCGATATTGTCGAGAAAAATATTAGATTTACTTTACATCTAATAATTTATATTGAGGTTCAACTGTATTACAGTCTGTCATGCAGGCCAATGAGCATGAGTACGCCAAAGATAGATACAGAATATTGCTCCTCTGCAGGGCTCTAAACAAAATACACTACCTCAAGTACAGCGAAAGAGCTCTGACATATATTGTGGTGCATTATGAACACTCACACAATTGTGTAAAAAGAGAGAGAGAGAGAGAGAGAAAAAAAAGAAGAAACTCAGATGTGCAGTATATAATGCCAACAAACATTTGTGGGTAGCAGTAAGAAATCTACACAGACATGACAGCTTTTGGGTAGCAAACAACTAGTAACTTGAAGACGTGAAACAACTTGAAAACGTGACTTTAATTGCTAAGTTCCTACCGTTTTTCATGTCAAATGCAGTGCCAGTTTGCCCCCATGCTGGTGGTGTGGGCCTCTGCGAGCTAGTCCAACATTTGTCGTTCTGGGACTACATTGCTGTCTCGGGCACCAAGGATAACCGGTGAGAAAGAAACGACGACCTAATGATCCGCGCAGCTTTTGGAAACTCTGGCTGGAAGACTTTAAAAACGGACAGTCTCTAGAACAAATCCCAGCTGCATAAATTATGTGCTCATTTCAACCATAGACATGGTCGTAGTTGCCGAGTCAAGAGTTGTGACTTCCTAGCAAACTGGCCAGCTAAAGCTTCCAGAGGGGCCAATACCAAGACGAAATCTGGGACAGCCCGGATGGTTTTAGATACGACCAAGACAGTCAGACCTAGAGACCCCGACAGTCTCATATTGTCTTCGAGATCCTCACGGTCTCTGGAACCATCCAAGTGTATAACAAAACTGAGCCGAAGCAGATCTACTGCTTGAAGTTATTGTTGAACTGTTGAAGTGTTGAAGTTTGATCCTCAGTTGCGAGGCTGCACTGCACAGCACTTAGGAAATACAGTCAAACCTTGATATAACGAACCTCGATTTAACGAAATTCGTGATGTAACAAACTATTTTTATTTACAGATCTTCGTTCCATGGAATTAACGAAATCTCAAATTAACGAAATTCATGATATAACGAAGTATTTCGCTGCAAATAGAACTTCGTTATATCGAGGGTTGACTGTACATCCTCAAAAAATCTGTGGCAAAATGCATTAATGTTTCAGCTAACACTTACCAGCACCGTAGGAAATGGAGTGCTGAACAGTGTTAACTGGAACATTAATGCATTTTGCCACGGACTTTGAGGTTGTATTTCGCCGAGCTGGTGCTTAGCACAGAACTTCTGCTAAATGGATATTAGTACTTCATTACTGCCGGCTTCAATTCTACAATTGGGACATGTGCACTGAAGTGATAATTTGAAAATTTGATAGTTAGATAACATCACTGTGTATTTTGTCTGGCAAGTACTAGAGTCGGTGACAACATAAGAATAAAAGGTTATATGTACGCTGTCCAATTCCAACACAATTTGAACAAAGGCACCAGGTTCGCTTATTTCCCTGAAGCCAAGTGATTTTGCGTGCTTAAAACGGCTTTTTTTTTACGTACGCATCTGTGTTTCTGTCACTGGTTTTAGGATGTAGCCTGAACATCTTGTAAATTTTATGGCTGATCCTGATATCAGCGCACAGCCGAAGGTAATAGCTTGAAACAGGGAGCTTTTATTCCACAATTAACCTAGCATTTACATTAGGAGAGCAATGTCATTAAACTGTGAGTGTGCTCCAGCTGGCTCAGTGCTCTTTCAGAAGTGAAGGGCAGCTGCGCTGCATTCTTGTGGGCGCAGCTTGTACTGAATGCTTAGGTCGCCGCCAACTATGGTGTCTGACTCTTCAAGTAATCCAGCTGATGAGACACAGCTGCAAAATATTCACCACAGGAAATCTTGCAATGTTTTCATTAAAACAGGTAACCTGGTACACTTCGAGGATCATCGACATCTCGCGCGAATTGTGCCTTTTGGGCCTTAGCTTCAGACATGCAGCTGTTCCATTTAGCACAGGTTTGCGAAAGAGGTTGGGAGTCAATTTACATAAAATGACTGCACGAATGGTCAACAGCCAAGTCATTGTATGATACTGATTGCCTATCTCGTTTCCACACGCCTTTCGCATATATATATTTTTTTTACACCTTCCAGCGAAATCGAATACGTAAGTCACCTGCACGAGCACTTCAAGAGCCCGGTTCTCATCCAAAATGGCTGCTACATGCCACCACAGGTAAGAATTTCCACATCGCGACTTCCTGCTCTTAAGAGGAAGCTTTAGCTTAGGGCCTCCTATTTAAATACGTATTTCTTGGCAACCACTGCAACAAATTTGATGAGGTTTGTTGCATTTAAACAAAAAAGTTAGAATGTAGTGATTGTTGATAACGAATTTTTGATTTAGTTCGTCAATTTTTTAATAATAAAAAATTGTATCACAATTCTGCATTTGCCCCTAATAATACATCTAAAGCAGACAAAGTTGATATACTATACATGGCTCTCAAACAGACCACTAATTTGTGAGTAGAACTTTTGCAAAACCCTTGTAAACAATGTAACGAATTCGCATAAAATATAAAGTGACATATCAAATTTGTCCACTTTGGATGCTCTAATGGATTCAGCTTACAAATCTGCAATATCTGTTCTAGGTGCAGAGCTACAAATTTGTGAACTTCGTGCTTCTCTTTTCAAGCTTACCAATTTTTGAAAATACCGTTTAAAACATTCAGGCCCTAAATGGAAATTTCGCTTTCAGCAGTCACTAGATCCATTCAACTTGTTCTCCCAAACGCAAGAAATTGCATTAAAATCGGCCGAGTGGTTATCTCAGAAAAGCATTTCTGAGTTTACATGTATTTGAATAGGTGGCATTAGAGCTGGGCCCGAGCTAAAGAGAAATGCCTGGCAGCCACTGCACCCAATTTAATGACATTTGTTGCACAAAGATAAAATCTCGTGAAAGTAAGAAGCAGATATTTTATTTAGATCGTCAACTTTGAAACAAAAATTATTGAAAATTGCAAAATTGCGAAGAGAAACCTCAAGTACCAAGTTTTCAACTCCGTAATCAGTAATAAATAAAGCCATCACAATTCTGTAAACTGCACCCATTATTAACCCCTTAAGTGCTCTATTTTTTTTGACAATTTCCGAACCAAAAGTGCCTATTTTTTTTTTATTGCTGATTTCGAATCTGATTGTACTAAAAAGCAGCTAGCCGATGTTGAAAAAATATTTGCACCACATACTTAGTCAAATCAACACAATAAAGTTTATTTCGGAACAATACATAGGAGACCAGCTACCTGCTACTAATATAAATAAAAACCTTATAAAAAACAGTTGCAGACGTCACATCTTTGTTCCCTTGTGTAGGCTAAGTACCCTTGGGCTATTTCACTCGGGAAGCTTCGGGACTGTGTGGAAAAGTTTGAAACATGGAATAACGCAAAGCGGTTTGTTGCAGCTCCTGCACCAAAAGCGAGTTTCTTTTCTCAACTTTTTCCCGTTTTCTCCTCGCTTCCGACAGCAAATGAAGCATTTTCTTGTTGGCGCTGCTTTGGTTTCGCTTGGCGGGATGTAAGAAGCAAAGTGCCGTTCCTTGAGACGCACAGCGTCAAGCACATCAGACGGTCGGCCGCGCTTTGTCTTTTTTGAAGGATCAAGGTACCTAGTCAGGATCGCCTCAATTAGGGCGAGGTGGTAGAAACTGCTGAATATATTCCATAAGGTCATCTGACGATGACAAGTTGAAAGTCTTGCCTGGAATGGCCAAGAAGGGAAAGCGAGGAGGCTTCACAGGAGGATTGTCCTCATCAAGCAGGATCCACTGGCGAGCACTCGCGATGTTCGCTTCCGAGCTGTCTTCATCATCGCCGGAGGAGCTGCTCAATTCACCGTCATCGCTGTCATCACTTCCGGGACACAAGATAAACATCTGTATCCGAATCATCATCACTCGAAGAAGATTACAAAAATGAAAAGCTTCTTTTTCGCGTTGACGGACCAGCTATGCATGGGTCGCCGCCACCGCACGCCATCTTTTCATACAAAAACCGCGCTCCTACTGCAGAACAAAACTAAATCATCGAGTAAATGCTGCCATCTGGCGGATTACACGCAATTTAAGCCGTAGACGAGCGCTTCTCGTCCTGAACGGTAGAGAGGTGTACCTATTTCGCTAGGACGAGCTCTGCTCGTCCAAAGCAGTTTGGGGACAGTTTGGGCAGGACGAGCTCTGCTCGTCCAAAGCACTTAAGGGGCTAATCTGAAGCAGGCAAAACTGATGTGTTATACACCGCTCTGAAATATACCACTAATTTATGAGTAGGACTTCTGCAAAACCCTCGTAAGCAGTGCAACAGTTTCACATAAGTTGTAAAGTCGAGTATCAATTTCGTCCACTTCAGATGCCCTAACAGATGCAGCTTACGGAACAGAGATATTCATTTTTTGTATAGAGTCATCGATTTGTGAACTTTGTACTTTGATTTGCTTTTAAACTTACTGATTTTCGGCGATGAAGTACAGTCAAACCTCGATATAATGAAATTCTCGATATAACAAAGTTTTCAATGCAAGTACAACTTCGTTCTATCGAGGTTTGACTGTATAAGGTCCTAAATAAAAATTCTGCATCCTACAGCAGCTGGAATTTAGCCTTCTAGATCCGCGAGGGTAGTGATCCGTGAGTTGTCGCTTGAGAGCACTTCTGCGCTCTACACACATTTGAATAAGAAATAGGAAAGAGAAAAAAATTAATTTGAGCTGCGTTAGTAAATTACCTTTCAACAATACAAATAAAAAGTCACTCTTCCTACAAGACAACGTTTGGTAAGCTACAGAAGATGCAAAAAAGAAAAGATGGGTGGCGACGCCAATTCCAGCACTAGCTAACCATGACGTTATGAATTTTGACGCCGTCTGCTTGGGCCGAATTAAAATTTTTATTAGTAAAAATGAACTGTGCAATTGTATTGTAAAGGAGCCAAACATTGAACCTTGGAAGGTTTAGGAACTTTTACTGAATCACAATGGCCGAATACGAAAGGATGTTTTGCAATTCGTGATGTCATACTGACGTATTGGCGGTGTGATTTTGCCATGAAATTAAAAAATGAAACTTTGACCGTAGTTTTTCTTTTTCTTCTAACAATCAACCTATTCCAGCGATATCAATGAAGCTAGAGTTCCTCAAGGATATTTTATCAATCTAAACTGATTCAGTGTTTCTCTTTAGTCTCCCTTTAAGATTATCATTTTTCCCGACGCAACGATGATAATCCTAAGAGAAAAGCTTTCTTGCAGTGATGACTTGCTGTTATACGCTTTATCTGACTCGCATAACTTCCTCTTTTTTTTTTTGTTTTCAGACGCCGGGCTACGGTTGTGAGATGTGGGCATCATCCATTGAGCAATACAGCTACCCAAATGGATCCTACTGGAGAAATTTCCCGAGGGCACGCTAAAAGCTTGAAAGCTGTCCACAGACAGTAAACAACACTCCAGAGGCCTGAACTGAATAAAAGCAGGCTCCATCAAATGATCAGAGTTAAAGGGGTAAAGCAAATTACTAGTCACTGTGATGTTATAGTCGCAATCAGCAAAGACAGCGGCCAAATGTAAGAATCCATATGACGGATTTATCAGGAAGGCACTTCATCACTCGTCACTTCATCATGGCATAAAGGGGGTTGATTGGGGGGGGGGGGGGGAGGGGGCAGAAGAAAATTCTGGGGGTTCGCCTTCCCTCACCCACGCCCCCCTGTAAAGCCGCCCCTGGCGATTGGTGTGCTGTTTTACAGCAAATGGCAGTTAAAGGTTCATCGCATGTTTTCTTGCTCTTCATGCATGTGTAACACTGCTTCCTTCAGGATCAGCGCAGTATGCTTCCCGTGGGACTGCAGCACAGAATTGGAACACATTACTAAGTTAAAGGAACATGGTTGATAATGCGTGTGAAGCGTCGCTCTGACCCCCGATGAAGAGCGATAAGCGTGAGAAGGTACACATGAACGTCTGCAACGATGCTGATGACCTCCACAGCGATGCCTTTTTCGATGCTGTTTGTTGTTGTGCTTCGTCAATGGTCATAGTGATGCCACGCCTGCATTATCAATGAGATAAGCCTGCCAAGAACTGAAAGAGTGGCACATAATGAGTGGAAGGTGTGGCTACGAAATCGCGGCCCTGGGGTAGTATTTTCGGTCGGTTACTTCTTTAGGATACGAGCACTTCCGCAATATTTCGCGTGACTAAGCTTTGGACACATTTGTGCCTTTGTGCAACAGTGTTTGCTTGGCTCTGTGCGAGGATCGCTTCTGTTGCCCGTAGATGCCCGGCATGTCGGGTGCCAAGTCACACAACACGTATCTTGCAAAAGTGATCTACCAAAAATATGGCTCCTGGTATACCGAGCTTTCACAAGAAATTCAGTGGCTACTCCACCTATATTGAAAGGCTCTATGTGGTTTATGCACAGGCCTGGGGCTTACACTTTTGTCATTTTAATTATCTAGAAAATTATCACGGTTTTTCCAACTTTGAGTTAGCGAGGGTTTCAGTGTAACAGCAAACAATTGGGATGTAAACCACCTACCTGCCAAGTAAGCATTAAGATCTGCTCCATATCATGTTCTTGTTTTTTTTCTTTCTTTCTTTTTTTTTTGTCAACCTATATATGCATGTGTGGACTGGCAATTGCTATAATGCAAGACTCTTGCCCAGCACATCATTCTCAGGGCAAAGAATTTCAGTAGCAAACGTCCACACAAAGATTTTTTTTAATGGCTTGCATCTAAGCTAAAAGGTTTTCTGCAATATTTACGCAAAAATTTCTGGGTTGCGTCTAAGCTAAAGAATTTTCATCTGAACTACCTATGCAAAGATTTCTGAATGACTTGCGTCCTAAGCTAAAAAGCTTGCACGTGAAGTCAAAATTCGTCGTGCCAAAGCATTCCTTTTTGGCATCGAGTTTGCCGAGATGAGTGGGAAGACTTGGTGACCTTACAACGTACATCGTATCAAGCCAATACGCAAGTAGGAAAAGAGACATATATTACCGTTTATTTTACGCGTCTTTGTATCTTACAGTAAAAAAGAGAAATGACAGCACCAGAATGCTCAATGATCTCAATGATCGCAGAAACATTGTAGTCGAAATTCGGCACATGCTCACTTGACTGAGCACCACGCAGACTAGGACGATGACCTAAACTGGTCAAAGGTGTAGTCAGGAACATAGTTGAGCACCACCTGTACCAAAAATGCAATAGAAGAAAAAAAAAAGAAGCTTTAGAAATGTTGCAACGAAATATACTAGTATAGTCGAACCTCGCTCTAATGAAGTTACATCCGACACAAAAATATCTTTGTTATACCATTATCTGTTCTAAGCACAATTTCACTACACGCTGTTATTGGTGAGAGGAATTTTAGATTTACCTCGTTATACTAGCGTTCACTATATCTATATCGAGGTTTGACCATACCGCATTTTCTTTCGTATAGCCTGCCCCTCTAAGCAATAATTTGCAGCCACAATGACCTGCCTCACAAAGTGCAGTGAATATAAGTCACAATGATCATAACAAAGAAATGCTGAAATCTACACGTCATAAGCTGCAAACAACTTTAACCTCCTTCCCTTTGCTCCTGGTTTATGAATGCTTAGTTAGGTAATGTGGTATGTTGCTGAACGGCATGGCTCTGAGTGAAGTCGTTTACTGCGCTCCCTCTGTACTTTCAGCAAAGAAGTATCGAGCCTTGCAGATTGCAGCTTCACTGCACAACATTGAGTCCCCCAGTATGGTCTCGTCATTACGTAACATGTGCTCTAGCATTGTCAGATTTAGCACCATAGCAGTGTAGAAGACTGCACAGTAAATGTAGGTGAAGCATTGCACTTTAAGATGTCGCTACACAAGTCGCAGTGCAGATATCTAAAGGCTACCCACCTTGCGGGGCACGTTGCAGTGCCGCACAAGAATCTCCAGGTAGGCAAGAATATTGGTCGTCTCCACGGAGGCATCGGAGAACTTGGTGACACTGCACGGAAAAGGTGACAAGTCTCGCGCAGGTTCAACTTTCATACTTTTTTTCACAGCCAGTCAATGTAATGCACAGTCACGGTGGAAAATTTCTCGCACGTGAATGTACATTACGGATGAGCAAATCCCGTATCAAGTTCCTTTAGAACACTCCTGACACTAATGCAAAGCCACCGTGAATGCCTTATGCCCATTAGCTGCAATGCCTTTAACTTGGTCCTTCAGAACTCTATGTGTTTTGTTTTATTGCAATAGCAATTATATGGACACTTCAACCGGATTTCTGCCGTCGCTGTGAGGTTCCGTATAAAGTCCAAGGGCGATAAAATTGTCGCCGCACGCCGTATGCGCGAGTGAAAGTGCACAGCGGAAAGCAAACGCGACCTTCGTCGCGCGAAAGGTCGTGGGGGTATGGGAGGGAGGGAGGCAGGGCGACGCTGTGCTGCGGCACCAAATGCTTATCTTCAACCGGGGGCAAGGGGAACTGGCCACTCAATCTCCCACGCGAAGGCAAGAAAGCGGGAAGGCAGCGCAGGAGGGAGGGGGGGAGGGGCAGCTTCTACTCTGCCAACAACTGCGTTTGTACTTTGCCCGGCTGTGGCGGTCGCCCGCACCGTCTCTTAAAAGCGATCTCCACATGGCTCTGACCTTTGTAAGCTGTGCATTCGCCGCTCAGTTTCCGTTGAAGCGATAGATCGCACGAACCTTCGCTCCCTGCGGCGGCTGCGCTTGCTGCCAGCGTTTTGACAGTCGTCTGCGGTCATTGAGTGTGATCTATTCATGTTTGCTTGTGTGCGTTGACACCACGCTTGTTATTTCAGTTAGTAAGCGAATGTGTCCAAGTTTAGGTAGCTGATAAAACTACTACAGTTAAACCTGCTTATAACGAACCTCCATATAAAGAATTCCTGGATAGAACGAAGTTTTTCGATTCCCCGCCGTTACTTCATAGAAGCACATGTATTTGAGACCTCTACGTAACGAAGTGGCAGCGGGAGACCCCCTCGATATAACGAATTTCCCCCTCCGACCACCTAGAGATTTCGCCCCAAATTTTGACATTTTTGCGCGAGCAGCAACCGGAAGCACCTTCTCCGCCGCGATGGAATGCGAAGCGAGCGCACGTGTGTGTGCGTGCGTGCGTGTGCGAGGCGGCTCTGCATCCCTCGACCCGGCGATCTTGCCGCCGCGGGCGTGACCTTTCCCCCTCCCTTCATTCAAATCTGATCCTGCCGCTTGCTGCAGCTGGCCTAGCCCGCCAAGCCGGCACTCTCTCTCCTTTTCCAGCTGATGTTGCCGACGCGCTGGTACACGCTGTGGCACATCAGACTCGATGAGCGCGGACACGCGCTGTGAAACGCTGGCGGCGTGTGGAAGCGCCGCTGGAGAAGCGAGCGAAGTGACCTTCGTGCTGTCTATCGCTTCAACGCAAACTGAGCGCCGAGAACACACAGCACGCAGAAAGCTACGAGCCGCCGACGCACCTACACTGCTAGACTCTGCCCCAACGCAGATCGCTTTCGACTTTCAAGATACGGCCTGCGCGACCGCGCGCCGCCCCGCCATCCCTCCCCCCTCTCTCCCTCGCCGGTGCCTCGAGCGCAACGGAAGAAGGCGCGCTGCCTCCCTGCTTTTCTTTCTTGCGCGCGCGAGATTTCGACGCGGTCGTCGGCTCCCCTCGCACGTTTTCACTCGCACATACAGCATACGGCGCGCGGCGACTGCATTATCGCCCTAGGACTTTAGGGTACGGCCACGCTAGCGTTAAAAACACGCAGCAAAAACGCGCGGCAAAAGCGGCACGAATCGGGGGTCTCGCGGCGTGCCGCGCGAAATGGGTTCTGTGGCAAATGCCGCGTGCCACGAGATGAATAACCAATCAAGAGCGGCGAGGGTGACGTCACGGAGCCATCACAACCGGAACGCCGCCGGTCCGCGCCGGGTTTTCAATCGACGATCGTCGTCTCACGCATGAAGCAACGAGCGCTCGCGGTGTTGCTCGGCCGTTCGGAGAGCGCGGGAGATCTTGGGCGCGATCTTGTACGCGTTCCAAAATGGAACGGAGGCGTTCCGTTCCATCGAGCCGCACGCACACGATTGGTGAAATTGAACGTTGCGGTTGAAATTGACCAATCGTGTGCGGTTCGATGGAATGGAACGCCTCCGTTCCATTTTGGAACGCGTACAAGATCGCGCCCCTTAACGCGCTGCCGCGCGGCGAGATGCGCGTGCCACGGTGGCCTCGCGGCAACTTGCCGCTCGCTGCATGACGCGCGCGTTTTTTGCCGCTAGCGTGGCCGTACCCTTATATACGGAATATCTATGAGCCAAAACCAATTTTAGGGCCACAACGCGTCATGGACACCATCTTAATATAGCAAATACGAATCTCAAGGGCCATACTTTTGCTGGCGGAAACCGAAAATACGTCATAGTTGTCGTCCCCGGCACTTTGGGCGGCCAATGCCATCGTCAAGCCACCAAGCCAAGCGACATGAAAAGTCAAAATGGCCGCTCGGGCCGGCGCGGGGTGGCAGTTTGCAACGTATGATGCGGGAACGGTCCCACAGTTGCGCCGCAACAGCGGGGTTACCAATGCATTGAGTTCTAAGGGAGCTGTGCCGGGACCGGTCGAAAACGACGTAACAGCCGGGAAAACGTAGCCCCTGGGAGCGTAACAGCGAGGTTCTACTGTAACACTATACGATGCTACGACGCCATCGTGACGCTCGCTCTTCGTTTCCGATGCCTCGCGCTTGTGCGAAACGACACGCATCCACGCATCCGGTACCTGGTGTGACATTTCGAGGATGAGTGCTTCGACGAAAACGGAAAACAAGTGCGCGTTACAATTGAGCGCGCGTTAGAATCGAGTAAATACGGTAAACGTTTATTTTTCGAATTTTCGTGCCGAACCTGCATATAACGAAATCCTCTTTATAACGAAGTTTTTTCGGGAATTTGTCAATTTCATTATATCCAGGTTTAACTGTATCCCTACTCCGAATAGCTCTCTACTAATTTGCTATCGCAATCGATGCTTCGCCTTTCGGGTGAAACTGCGACATTTTTTGTGTGGATCGCAAGGTGTGTTACATGCTGCAGTACAAGCCACTACTGACCCTTCGGCAATCGGTCAACAGATGCTCACATCCCCTACTTGTACACGTGAAATGTGTATATGTAGTACAGATCTACAGGTGCCCATGCTTCGCAAGTCTTGTGCTACAGTTGAAACTGCCCAAAGAGAGACAGCGAAAGTATGAGTGTGCGAATGATATAAATTCCAAATATCGGTCAAATGTTGCTGTTTCAAATTGAGGTATTTGATCTGAGAAATTGATATTCAGTTTTTTCAAATCTTCGATTACGGCCAAATACAGGGAGTTATGTATCATTATGGAGCGATATATGGAGTTGTGCTATGATTATTGGAATCTGCTTGGGCCGACGAAAGGAGCCCATCTGTAAGCTGCTGCAACTGCTTCAAATATACTATGTAAGCCACATTAAAACAGTGGTGATGGTGGTAATGCTTCTCTTACTACATACAGTGAATCTACAAGTTTCCCAGCCAAACTTCCAAGCACTGAATGTGAAGAAAATAATCTTTTTGACACAATTTCAATGTTTCTCTTTTAGGCACAGAAAGAAATATTTTGTATCTGTCATGCTGCCGTATGTGACGGCTATGAAGCCGCTGGCACAGAATGATCACTCAGGTGTATGCTCGGTGGAAACAAACCCAATAAGATCCATCATGGTACATGCGCCGCACAACTGCACATAAGCACTTATCAGCACTAAAGCTGGTATGACATTTGAAGCTGATATACCTGGAATATTTACATTCCATTTGATTCCAAAATTTCCACTGCTCGAACACCCTTGCTTTGGGTCTTTGAGCACGAACAGCTTTGAGCTGTTGGCAAATGGTGGCGGGCAAAACCTATGAAAACATGAAGCTGCGTAAACTCGAAAGCCACGCCATTTGGGCCACCTCGACATACCTTACGGAGCCCTCCTCGAGCAGCGAACGGACATACTGCCCAAGGTAGGCCAGGAACTGTGTGACATTGTCCTGGTGGAACTGCTTCAGGAAGGTGAACGACCCCAGTACAAAGGGAAGACCATCTATGGCGTCCACACCCCGCTTGCTCAGCAGGCCGCCTGCAATGCAGTCGCACATGGTAAAAAAACAAGTTCATTCAGAGGTTGCTTGTGAATGCAGAGCACATCTTCATTCACTGTATGTAAGCCATGTTAATGAAAAATAAAGACTGGTAAACATGCCTACCTTGTGAGCTCACATATGTGAACTTTGCCAAGTGTGTCACGGTGAACAGCATCATGAACAGCGGCAGGTTTGCGATAGGCCTTGTAGTCGCATAAATCTGAGGTGAGGTAGACAAAATGAACGTTTTCCGAAATAAGTATCAGCTTTACTTATACAGTATAACTCCTTACAATACAGAAATATTTCGACTGGTAGCCAAAAGGCTAGTGAACAGTCCAATACAGTCACACTCCGCTACAATGAAATTCCCGCTACAACAATGTGTTTTTAATTCCCTGTCAGAATCCCATGGACTCAAATGAATCAAAATTCCCTCCACAGCGAGTTCCGTTTTGAGCACTCTTCCAGTTCAAAGAAACTTTTTCTGGGTGCAAATCCCTCAATCTAACATACTAACAGTTAAAATATAGTCACGGCAAATACCAGAATCAGTTTCCATAAAGCGTAATGTAGTTTACATTTTTGTAATGCTGTAATTGACATTACGTGAATTTCCTCTGAAAGATCAACGCTGGGGTGATTTAACATGGAGCTCTGTTTTTGTCAATAAGTTATATTCCTTACTGTTGCCACAAAATGAATTTTTTGGCTCAGTGCATGGACAGACACTTGGGTGGGCCTAAAGAGCCCATAATGGGTACCACAGGTAGAGGCAAGTTCCTGACTCTGTGTGGTCATAGTCTGGTCCCTGCAGGTGCAAGCAAGGTGTCGTGCTCACCTTGGAGAGGGGCTGGTACAGTCCACACCAATCTAGGTATGTGGCTACTTCCATGAGCAAGGGATTGTCCTCTTTAGGGTATGGCTTGGTGGGGTCCTTATGGTGGGCCTTGACCTCTGCTAGCAGGGCACTGGCGGTGGCAATAATGTAAATCAGAGACTGCCATAATCATATGGGGTAAGTAAACCCACTGTTCTTAGAAATGATAAAGGCAAAACACGATGTGCTACAACAAGGTTACCCTAAGTGACATATCATCATCATTATCAGCCTATACAGTGGAATCTCAATGATACGATCACGGCTAATACGAATTTCCGGATGATACGAATTTTTCTGTGGTCCCGGCTGAGCCCCATTACTTTGCAACGTGCGAGAGAACGGTTGTTACGAATCGATTTTCTACCTGCTTCGGTTGATACGAATTAACGCCGCCTCACCGACGGCCGTGAAAGAGAACAGCGCACAGTCACGTGCTTTCTCCCTTTCTCTTTTGGTGCGGAGGCGCGGCGCCAGACAGCGCGGAGGCCGCGACTCGGCGCAAAGAATTTGAAGCTGGTGGCGCTTTTTTGCTGTGCTTTTCCCCACGCCGCCGCAGCGAGCGAAGGTTCGTGCGGTCTATCGCTTAAACTGGAAACTGAGCGGCGTAAGCACAGCGCATACAAAGGTCAGAGCCGTGTGGAGATCACTTTCAAGACACGGTGAACGCGACAACACCGACCGCCGGCACAGGCGCAAAGTACAAGAACGCATTTGTTGGCAGAGTAGAACCGCTCCCCCCCTCCCTCCCGCGCTGACTTCCCGCTTTGATCCTTTCGCGTGGGAGGTTGCGTCACCAGTTACCTTTGTGCCCAGTTGCAAGATAGGCATTTGGTGCCTCAGCACAGCATCGCCCCCCCTCCCTCCCTCCCATACCCCCACGGCCTTTTGCGCAACGGAAAAACGCTCTCCGTGAAGGCGCACATCCCCCGTGCGCTGTCACTCGCACGTACGGCGTGCGGCGACAATTTTATCGCCCTTCGACTCATGCTCCACGTCTCATGCTCCTCCTCCGCATCACCCTCGTTGATCTCCTCTCCCATCGGTGGGCGCACCTTGTTGAGAAGCGTACTTGCTACCGCCCTTGTCGCCGAGACTTTCCGGTGGAAGCCCCATTTTAACCGGTATTTTCTCTCACGCGGCTGCACATTAAGCGGTATGCGTATACATGGAGTTCCATGGGAGGGTAAACGGGAGTTGGAAAAGGCCGCGTTGTAGCCAGTTCTGCACTATAAACGGTTACGTTATAAGTGGTCTATACTGTAAATGCTTTTTACGTGCGTGTGCCTGAGTGAGTTCACCTCTGACTCTTTAATTTAGCTAGTTTTAATTGTGTTTCGATGATACGAATTTCGGCTAATACGAATATTTTTCGTGACCCCGTGAGATTCGTATCATCGAGATTCCACTTTATTTATGTCCACTTCAGGACGAAGGCCTCTCCCTGACATTAATTTATGTGGCATTTGTATCACATCAATCTAAAAGCACAAGCTAATTATACTCATAACATAGTGACATTTGTATCACATCAATCTAAAAACACAGGCTAATTATACTCTATCTAGCAAGTCGTTTGCAGCACTGCTGAAGGTGCAAGGCGTACACAGGCAATATCCTTGCGCGGCAGAATACAGTTCCGGGAGTAACTGTCCAATAAATGGTGGGACTATAGAGTTGTGTTATTGCTTGGTACATAATATGTTACAGCGATATGTGACATGTTATGATCGTTGCACATGCATGTCATACACTGCGAATTCAGCGACCGCTGAGCAGACGACGCGGCGCAGGTGAACGCATCTCGAGAGGCATTCGGCCTTTCTGTTGGCTAAGGAGCCTTGCAGTTTTCCCAGTGCTGCAAACGACTTGCAAGATGGAGTATAGTTACTCACATCGAATGCTAAAAACATGATTTACTGGAATGTATAAAAACTCGTGTGTGGGATAATGTAAAAACGCACGTGTGTGTGCCTTTTTACATCCCACACGCAAGTCTTTGTGCATTCCACAATTCGTGCTGATTCATTTAAACTCTGTCATAGATTTAAGGGACGTTTTAAAAACTTCATTTCTAGCTAACTTGAATCAACAATACTACTGCCGTTGGACTGCACTTCTCTTGTCTCACAAGCTTGCGTTCTGTGCTATTATCGTGAAAACGCACTCCCCACCAGTCCATCACAGCTTTTAATATGAAGCTGTACAGTAGCCAACCGATAACTTGGACACCGATAATTCGGACCTGCTTGATTATTTGGGCAGCTGCACGGCACTGCCAATGGCCCCATAGACTTAAGTATAGGATGCCCAAAATTTTGGACACCTTACAGTGCGTCATGTGATAATTCAGACTCTGACTGCACGGCCGTGTGCTAATTTGGCCACCGAGTCGTGCAGAAATAGCGATATTTTTATTTTGATCTGTCACCAGCATGGTTGTCAGCTATGTTGCTGGGCCTCGAAACCGAAACTAGCTAAGCCTAGTCAATCTAGTAGTTACCGACCGTGCTCAAACCACAGGGCAAGCCAAGCCACTATGTCGTTTAAGGCTGCACTTGCAATTTGTGCAATTTGTTGTGCAAGTTCTGTTACACTCTTATCATCCGCCGTTCAAGGCTGGCTGATCCCATTGAGAACGTGAGCTGCATTCTCAGGCAATTACTTTCGAAGATACTTTCACTTGCGCGATATTTCGCGTGACTAGCACCGGACACGTCAACAAGTACAAGTGGCAGCGTTTATGTACTGTGATAAGATACTGCATTTTTCCTCGTATAACCCACACCCTGCTGTGAAGCCAGACTTCAAGGTGAAATTTGCATGTAACCAGCCAAGACCTTACTGTTTAATTATTCGAATTTTTGTTGCAGGTTATATGCGCAAAAATATGGTAGCATGCTTGGCAATGTGCCAAGAATGCCGTCGCTCGTACCGATGCGTCTTGCGCTAGTCACGTGATATTGAAGGCATCCCCAAAATTCAGATTTCCGAGAATATATACAAAAGAGAAGGTACAACAGACAACACTGTACATATAGACATGCGGGGCAGCAAAGCGATAAAAAAATTTTAGCAGTCAGAAACCTGTACTATGGTTTGCCAATTCCATGCAATATTGTTGAGGCATGTATTGTGTTCAGCCCAGCGGGGAGGGAATGTCTACAATTGTCCTGTAACTCAGTCACCATTTGTGACCTTACAACTGCCTCATTTGCCCTGTCAACAGCTGCCAAACACAAGTTCTTCCAAATTAAATTTTTAGTGCACACACACACCACAGAATGTCATTTCAACATGTTCGAGCATTTCAATTTTGAGTAGCCAAGTATCTCATAGTGTGAAAAAGAGCAAACATAGCACTTCGACGAAAAAGTAATGTTGAATCTCTCACTCATTCATGGTCTGCAGAGCACCAACCAAGTCCTTCGACTCGAACTTGGCTGTTGTGTACAGTTCATGTGCGATGGCTTTGCGCAAGATTTGCATCTGGCCAATCTGCAAAAGAAAGGAGCAGACTGACTTGAGAACTACAAACAAACAAACAAACAAACAAACAAAAAAAAAAAACTACACGAGAGGAGAAGAGGAAACAACTCTTCATAGTCAACAAAAATCGGATAACCATCCATCCAACGGTGCCATTCAGTCAGTACAACCCCGATCATAGCCTGCTAAGCTATGATTTAAACACAGCGTGACGGGAAGCACTGACCTTGAGCATGCTCTCGAGGAAAACCGACCACGTCTTGGCAACCTTGGTCAGGGTCGCACTGTACGTTTTGCCCACGTTTTCTGCGCCATGCAAACACAAGGACAGTGAGTGAGTGACACTGAAAGGAGCTAACCACCTTCCACAATTTACACGAGATGCACACTGGCTTCTTTAGCTGCATCAACACTGAAAATGCTTGAACACATGAACCAACATTCAAATTAGGCAGTCAAAGCCAGATGTTGCTTCAGTGACTAGGACAGTCTCTTCTGGCTGTGGGAACCATCATACTTGACGAACTAGCAAATGTGGCCATGTTGACTGAAGGAAAGCTGGCACGAAACTTTAGTAGCTGTTATAGTACTAGTAATCGTGGTACGATTGATTAATTGATTGGGTTTAACATCCCAAAGCAACACTGAGGCTTAGGAGATTCTGTAGAGAAGGATTCCGGATCAATTTCGACCTTTCAGGGTTTTTTAAAGTTTACCTAAATCTAAGTACACGAGCGTTCTCCCATCCCATTGGAATGTGGCCGCAGTGGCCGGTAGTAAAACCCGCAACCTTGTGCTGATCAGCAGAATGCCACAGCCAATAAGCCAATGTGGTGGGGGATAACGCTTTGATGCAGTTGCAACACTTACGGACTAGACCGTCGACTGGCTGCAGGGCTTTGCTCATGTTGGTGAGCAGCTCCTGCCAAGACTTGTCCTTGACCATTCCCTTCTCCAGGGACCGAAGCACGCCCTGCAGTTCCTTGACTATCATGAATGACAGCAGCCGGTCCAGCCCCGTCAGGCCAGGTGTGCCCACGCTTTTCTGTTTGTGTGAAGGAGGCAGAAACGAATGACTTACGTGCAAGGACTGGCAGTTGTCATAGTTATTGCGGATTTGTAGTCATTGACACACAGTGCAAAAGCAAAATACACACAAAAGGCCATCTGCGTCTTCTTGGCCATCTGTGTCTTTCAAGCTGTACGTTCATAACAACTATAAATCTCAGACAGCTTGGTTACAGCACCAAACCTTTTCCTACACATAGCATGGTGATTGGTGCAAGTAGGCAAGTAATTTACATGTCTAGCAGCACTTATGGCAAAGCACAATGTGTCCTATATAACATACACGGTGACGTTTCTGTAACTTCACCCATGAAAGCAAAGAGCACAAGTCTGTTTGCTTCTGTTAACATGTTGCACCATGTTAAAGGAGAGCTGTACCACTTTTTGATCACAATAAGAAAATGTTTCCAAAGTGTAGACAATGCTATCGTGAGCATGCTAACCAAACTCCACTGCAAACAGCACAGAACTCACAAACTCGCACACTAGATAAATTTTGCTCTCTCCTGTGGCTTTCAACTACCCTGCTCTTATTTCAGCTTTGGCAACATCAGCGATGATGTTCTACAAGGCGCGACAGCCCAGACGCCAACCATTGGACACAAGCCTGCACACTCTTTCAGATGTTCTAGGACACTCGTACAGGGTAGTTGTTTATGTGTCCTACTTGTCCTGTCAGCTCCTTTGTCACTCTCGGGCAAGTTTGTGAGACGCCGGTCTTGAATGGTTACTCGTTAGGTTACTCGTTGGAGATTGATTAGCTGAGAAGGCATGGGGAAAGTAAACATCACACTCTCTATAACAACAACAACAAAAAAAGCACGGACAGAAAAGCGATGCAATGAAGGGCAACAACACAAGCCTTGTTCCATTCGTGCTCTTTTTTCATTATGACACCCTATTAACTAGCATAGCTGACAATGCTTCTGCACTCTCTTTATCTCTGTTCATTTGGGGCCATTTTATAAAGTTCCTTTGGAAATATGTTCCTCGAAAGGTGTTACACTCATTCCAGCGTGTTTCTCCGGTTCTAAAAGGCGTCTCGGGCCTCTTTAATATAATGTGGCTTTGGGTAGCATCGAAATCTGTGCAACACATTTTTCCTGCACAGGCCTCGCTTGAAATACAACTCTCCTACTTATAGCATAAAAACACAATAGCACAAAAACACAATAGCACAAAAACATTTTATGCAGCACAGGTCATTCAGTGTTGAAAACACAAGTATTTCTGTTGCCTACCATACTCGTAAAATACAAATGCACATTAAAGAAAATCCATGAGGGCATCTCTCTTGCCTGAAGCAGGGCGAACAGGCTGAGGTTGATGACTTCCGCATGTGACTTGGCGTCGAACCAGGCATTTGACTGGTCCACGTAGACGGTTGTCCTAGGAGCAGAAAGACTGTTGTAATGTGCACATTCACAACTGGTTGCATAACGGGCAACTAGACGAGGCTTAGGTTAAACTGAAGGAATCTGAAGGAAGAATGCATGCACAATTGTAAAAATTTACTGCAGATTGTTACAATGCTACGAAGAGCTTTCTTGTGTTTTTCAGCTTCACTATGCTAACAATGACTACTTTTAGTTACAGTGTATTGGTGTACAACAGACCAATCTACAAGCCACCTGTGGTCACAATAACGAGACAGGAGATATTTGCACAGTTCTGAAACAATCACTAGAGGAGTTAAGACAAGAAGCAACAGATGATCTTACGTCCTGACCTGCCAACATGTGCTTTGTTATCATAGTTCTGATGTAGTAGTCACACGTCTAGAATACTGCAACATACTGTGTTTGTTTTTTACTTTGAAGGAAAAAAAAAATTGCCTGTGAGAGCGCTGTTCCACTTATTCAGGTGGATATTTCTCAAAGAGGTGAACATTACTTGCACTGCAAAGTGCAATGTCCAGGTAGCTGAATTAAAAAAAAGTTTACTAATTACCTTTTAAATTGCTCACTCAATTGAGAACACGTCTAAATTACAAAATTGAAGCTAAGCAAGAGTGCAGCCATGTCTGCTTAGCATAAATCCTAACAGTAGTACCACTTTCAATATATATTCGTTCTTAAAATGTACTATCAAATACATTGGTGTTCCAGTTTGGAGTTTTCCAAAAGCCTCTCATTTGCAATTCAGGATAAAAGGACACCAAAGACAAATTACTAAGGCAACGCGGACAGTTAAAATACTATCATAGGAACCTCGCAGCGCTTGTGTCATGCTAAGAGAAGCCTTGGAGAAAATCACGTCTGAACGGTCCGCATGCCTTCAGCGAAATTCAAATCGCCCACCCCCGAGCGGGGAGTGGTGACATTGCACACGCCATCACCGCCCTTTACTGCCTAAAACGGCAGCCGACAGACAGCGCTACAGTTAAAAAAGAAAACGCTAATGCGCGGCCATGGAGAAACTGAGCCAAGACAGAGCATTGGATTCGCCGCTGCAGTTGCTCTTGATCCAGTGATGTGGACCATTCGGGCATACCGCGACATCACATGGACATGGCATTCCCTGCTACTTGCAGCTTTTGCGAGTTTCGCGAGCCAGCAAAATCAGCACAGCACTACGCGATAATGGAACTACTGAAACGTGAAAGCATGGGCGGCCCAGAGACGAGCAAAAGTGACGCCTTTTGACTGCCCACGTCATTGTCAAGGGTAACATCAAAAAGCTATTTTTTCCAAGAATCAAATCGAAGTAGACAAAAAGCATTTTCTTCCGCCTTATAATGCAATGCGATGATGTTTTTAATATCTGTGGTTGAGTACTAGTGACAGAATTATAATGAGGAGTGCCTATGCCATCGGGCTAGTACTTGAATGTCCCGGGGGAGTCTCAAATTGAGTCCTGCGTTTACCTCAGTTTCTTGATTACTGAAGCGCTGTTCGCGATATAATTGATGCCTTAGACGTTCTCAAGCATTTATCTATGACTTTAGCTTGAGTTAACATTTCCATTTAGCGTCCCTTTACGCAGAGTGCCAGTGCACTTTTTAGCAGATCTTGTAGGACAGCCACCTACGAAATGGCGCTTGTCTTAGCATTTGTACTATGCAGACATATCGCTTCAATACCACTCAACTTCCATTTCGCAATTTCAACATGTGCTCTGGTGTGAATAATTTAGCAGTTAATCAGGAAATCCTCTTAATTTGCTGCACGGAGACTCCAATTTCTCATGCAGGTTATTTCCACCTATTCCAGAAATCCCCCTGATAAGGTGGAACAGCAGTATCTGCCACAGGTAATAATAATAAAAAAATTTTACATTGAAAACAAAACTAAAAACAAATGGTATACATGATGGTGATACTCACTTTGGATCTGTAACACGTAGAACCTCGCGTGCTAGCCTGCCAATGAAGTTGACTGACGCCTGGTCCAATGGAGGGAATGTCGGAATAGGGATAGTGCGCGACTGGTAGACACTCTGCCAGTCTTGGACCTGCATTTCCAAGCGTTTGTTTTGAACTTGTGAAGGGAAAGAACGGCATACAAAACAAAAGCAAGAAGCATGAAGGAAGCATCCTGGAAACATGACGGTAATGTTCACCTCACGGTCCTTTTAATTGGTGATGCTCTAATCAGAACCATGAGCAGCGTTTCAGACATTCACTGTTCGTTATAGTAAGGTCGCATCTGACAAGAGAATAGTACCTTCGTTATATCTGATATTCGTTATAAGCATACATGCCGATAGTGGCAAAAGAAAATATGTGAATTTTATACCAATTTCGTTATATCCAGTAATTCATTATATCTATGTTCGTTTATTGAGGCTTGACAATATTTTTGTATTATCGCAATAACAATCATATGGACACTTTATCTGCACTTGTGGTATCGGCGTCATGGTCCCACTACAAGCAAGAAAGAGAGATGGTCTGCATACACCACACACAATGTGTTCCTCTGTTGTACATGTAGTGCCATGCTGGAGCACTGGCATGTGAATGCAGAACACACACACACAAAAATAATTTGCAACACGGGAAATGCTTCGTTGGACACTGGCCACAGCATATCTGATCGTATAACCTTAGATGCAGGAAATATGAACAGATGAGCAATTATCTTGTTTCGTCAGATGGTGAGGCTGAAGGCTACCTGCCGAGTACACTCTGACATGTCCCTATGTCACAGCACCCACACGTCTCAGAGCGTTGACACAAATTGAGCTCACAAATTACTGTCCCCAGCAGCTAATAGATCTGCTGCGGATCGGCAGATCTGCTGGGATGCTATCGCTTGGCTTTGACAATGATCCTCCGGCAAAGTATAAAAATAATAAACGCAGTAAAAAAAAAGGAAACATTTAATGCAACCCAGAGTGAATAAATTCTTGAGGCCCCTAAAGTTTGTTCAAGCGCATCTTTCCTGCATTTCTTTGAGAAGGCAACCAACAGACACGTTTTGCACATGGAACATACCTTTTGTCGAAGGAAAGCGTTGCACTCCTGCTCCACATTGTAGCTGACGATGCGAGACACCTCCTCTTGCCAGACACGCAGCCCGTAGATGCTCACGTAGTCCTGGATGTACTCGAACGACCGGTAGTAGCCGTCCATCACCTTGCCCAAGGCCGTCAGCTTGGGCACCAACTCACTGGGCTGCAGCAGCAGTTACAGCAGAATGGATAAATGGGCTACTAGTTGGTGACTAATAAGTATTCAAATGTCTGTACAGACAAATGGACATAAGAGATCAGAAGAGAAGAAAAAACACAACCGCTGCGGCCACAAATGTGTCAATGTATCTGCGCCATCTTCATGAAGACAACCGACTATCAAATCAAATTATGGACCTGCCAACACAGCATGTGCTTCCGGAGTAACAAAAAAATTATTGCATTGTGCTTTGTGAAGTTCACTGCACTGGCATCATTCTGAGCAAAAGAAGTGAAGACTCAAATCTTTTTTATGCCCCTACATTCTTACAGATCATGTGCAACATCAGAAAAGTAATGACATCAACTAGACATAGCAAAATCATGTCCTGCTGCAGTCAGCTACATGCTTACAATTATGCCTATGCTGGCACATTTATGCCAGCAGCTAAGAACAGAGCTGCTCATTGCTGCATACTTTCAATGAACACATAACAAGACGCCACCAACAGTGTTGCTTTTCCATCCAGTATACGTCCATCTTTTATGTCCTGGAAATGGTATATCATCTCTACGGCAGGCTAACACACTAGCGCCATAAAGGTTGAAGAAGGACATCCAAAACACTTCAGCTATGCAAAATCGTCTGGCAAGCTATTCCGGGCTAGAGGACGTAACCACTATGCTTAATTTCCGAGTTCAAATTGTAGCAACTTCAATCATAGAATCCCACGTGATCCCCCCTCCCCCCTTCCAAGTTACGAATTCATGGCAACATGAATGGCATGAATTAACATGGTGTGGCCAGTCAAGTGGCACTGCTAGCGTTCCAACTGACTAGGCATATGCAACAATGATGTCACACAATGATAGATTGTCTAGCCAGCAGAGTGTAGGTGATGTGTGTAGAATTCTATGAGCCAGGGGCGGATCCAGGTTTTTTCTGAGGGGGGGGTCAGCTTCTGTCGATGATGATGATGATGATGATGATGATGATGATAGTAGCCTTTATCATTTACCGAAATTCACCGTTTCTGCTCACGATAAACCCGCGTTTTATACGGCTAGAGCAGCACCTGTAGCCTACAAGGCTTGAGAGGGCAAATCACTTTTTTTTTCTTCTTTTTTTGTATTTATTGCCAAGAAGTTCGCGCTGTTTTTATTCCCCGGCCGCCACTGTCATCATGAAAACGAGTGTTACCTCGCGCCATCTAGCCCGCCGTGGTGGCTCAGTCAGTTCAGGCATTGCGCTGCTGAGCACGAGATCGCGCGATCGCATCCTGGCCGCGGCGGCCCGCATTTCTATGTAGGCGAAATGCAAAAACGCCCGTGTGCTTGCGTTGTAGTGCGCGTTAAGAACCCCAGGTGGTCAAACTTAATCCGGGCCCTCCACTACGGCGTGTCTCATAATCAGAAACTGGTTTGGCACGTAAAACCCCAGAAAGAGGAAGAAGACCTGTAGCGAAGCCAGGTACGGTTTCTCCGTGCTTATAGGAAAAGGACGTTACCCAATACAGCCATGTGCTTGGCCGGCTGTGCCTGATCATGCAGGTTGTTCAAAACTAAGCTTTATGGTTTTCTTAAAATTAGGCACTGGAGGCACGCGAAGATCACCTGTGCAAATAAGTTATGTGGCCAGGGGGCACAAAGTGAGGATGATAATTATCGCTGTGAGCAGCCCAATTAACTAAAATTGGAACAATTATTTTTGTCGACTGCAGTAAGTGGGTATGTTTGTATTGTGAGACGTTGACCAATGCGATGCCTTTATTCCAGCAGTCCGCCCGAGTCAGAGACGAAGCACCGCACGAGACAAAATATGATGATGAGTCGTATGTACAGATGACGACGACGATTTGCACAAATAGCGCTCACACCAAGATGATGGAGTCGTTTGTACAGATGACGACGACGATATGCACAAAATTCGCTCACACTAACTTCCTCCCCCCTTCAGGAAAGCGGTCAGCAAGACCGCAAGCTAGAAAGGGTAGGTACGGCGAATGTAGGGTTTCAGGCGAGATACGTGAACGATTTCCGTAGTGCGGCGGCGGCGGTCAGTAGCTGAGCTGACAGGAGTGACGCCTGTAGTTAACGGCCGAAGTTCGTTTGCAAAACGGTGTAGGGGCCGAGATATCTGTGGAGAAATTTTTCACAGAGCCCCGGTGCGGCGAACAGGTCTCCACAAAGAACTTCGTCGCCTGGCGGAACGAAGCAACGCGACGCGTCGCATCATAGCGAATTTTCCTTTTGTCCTGAATGGTATAGCGGTGTTGGCGCGGGCAAGTTCACGGCACCGGGAGAGGCGAGCGGCAAATTCCTCAGGAAGAGACGCGGATGGAGCAGCAGGTGCTGAGGAGGGTAGTGTCCAAGACGAAAGACGGCGCACGACCGTACACCAGGAAGAAGGGACTGTAATTGGTTGTACGTTGGACGGCAGTATTATACGCAAACGTCACAAAGGTGGATGTGTGTTCCAGTTGGTGTGATCGGGTCGAACATACATTGACATCATGTCAGACAAAGTTCGATGAAAACGCTCCGTAAGACCATTTGTTTGCGGATGGTACGATATGTGTCTTATGGATGGTGTCCGAGGCCTGAAGGACTTCACGGAGGACATGCGATAGGAACGTCTTGCCACGGTCACTCAGGAGGACACGAGGAGGATTAAAAGGGGTGCGCCGTGGCGCAAAACGATTCCTGGCACGAAAAACTCGGCGACTTCGGAGGCAGTACCAGAGCGAAGAGCCCGCTGTCTCAGCGTAGCGCGTTAGATGATCCACTGCGGTAACGACCAGCGGTGACCACGGGCGTGGAGTGGGAGGGGTCTATACAAGTCTATGCCCACAATTTCGAACGGGTGTACGGGCATGGTCCGGCTGATAGGACCGCCTTGAAAGGGATCGACGTTTTTCTGTTTTGGTCATGATGCGCA